>NW_008669889.1:0-20240 GCF_000695815.1 Acanthisitta chloris | reverse complement strand
TAAATAATACTGCAGAATTGTATCTATATAGATGCTGGCAAGTAACCCCAGCAGGTTGCCCACATTGGCAAGGTGGGACAGACAGGGCAGAAGAAGGGCTGGAACAGAAAACCACCCTTTGCATTGAAGGAGTTTGGGATGTGGTGCTCCAGGTACAAGGAGCCAAAGGGTGTGTTGGTTCCACATTTGCAAAGCTTTGTGCTGTGGACATATTTTAAACAGGGGTAAACCTGTTTGTGTGCTGCAAGAGACTCACTCTGAGTAATTTGCAGAGTTTTTACAGCATCCAGGTCCAGAAGGTTTTACATTTCTTGTATCTGTGTGTGCTTTGGTTGCTTGTCTCCATTTCATCTCCTCCTCTGTTTCTCTATTTCATACCCCCTGTAGTATTTTTTTAGACCCCCTCTTGCACTCACACACTCTTTAGTCTAACTTTTCTCATTTTCCATCTCATTGCTTTTGCTTCCTGCCATGTCCCACTTGGTGAAGCAGCTCCAGCAGGTATGTGCCTTCCGAACTGCTCCCTGCTGTCTCCTTGGTGGTTATGCTGGGGATTCAAGGGTGGTGCAGAACCCAGTTATTTTGCCTTATCGCTTCTGTTGTCTTTACTTTCTACCTCTCCTCTGTGACCAGCTGTGCTGCAGACTAATACGCAGGAATAGTCTCAGTGCAAAGTCTGACAGGTGTCGGTACCTCTCCTCTGTGACCAGCTGTGCTGTAGACTAACGCAGGAATAGTCTCAGTGCAAAGTCCGACAGGTCTCAGTGGTAATCCTGCCTCTCTGCCCCTCCTGCCCTGTGCAGTGCTCACCATAGAGCCCATCTGGGCAATGGCAGGAAGTTGTTCCTCTAAAACTAGAATTAGAGGGAAATTTCAGCATGTGTTATTTGAGCTTACTGCAAGATTTTCCCTCTCTGATATGTTTTTACCTCTTCCCTTCATATAGTGAAGTTGTTTCCTCATGTGCCTCAAATTCCTTCCCCTCATAGCCATTAGCATGTCCTTTACTGGGATAAAAGTTTTCCCTCTGTCTGAACAGACTTTTCAGCTTGTGTATTATCACCTCATGTAACAATGTATTTCTCCTAATGTTCCTTTGCATCCTGTCCTGTGGCTCTTCCCACATAAAGAGGAAGGTATGTGACATGACTCCTGAATTCCCATCTTTCAGAGTAAGCTCTGGTTTAGCCAGTAAGCCATAAGTTGGCAAAAAGAAACAGGAGTTACAAATAGGCATATTAATATAGACTAACACTTGCAACCATTTTGTTTATGTACTACCTTCCTTCATGTTCTGTCTTGATGTTGAATGCACTGGTGATGCTATGTGGTAATTGTTGCACGAAAAAAAAGCCTGAAAACTGCTGGGAAATGTAAACCTCTTAAAAGGATGAATGTTGAAAAGCATTCACTCTGAGACTGGTTGGGACTCCCTGGGAAGCTTATTTTGGACCATTCAGGGTGGGTCTGGCCTCTGGATGATGTGCAGATGTGTTCATGATGGGCTGATGTTCTCACAATAGCCTTTCCACATGTCTTTTTTTCCAGCTTAAACACTGTGGTATAAAGCAAACGGTGATGAATTTTATGCTTTAGCTTTGCAAGTGATTAAAGATAGTTTTCTTGTGCATATAATGGAGTTTCTAGACCACTTTCTCACGGTAGCACTTGCAGGCACAAAAAATCTGCTGGCCTCAGGTTGTAAATCCACTTGGGCAAGTGTCAGGGTTGTGACACAGCATGGTGCCCTGGGCTTTGTGCAGGACTGCAGGAATTGGGTGTATAATACAAATGTTATCTGCTTTATGTTTTTGTTATCTCAGACCATTTGTACCCTTGCTTCCAGTACCACTTCTCATACCTGTATTAATTTCATTTCCTTGCCATATATTCTCAGTCCTTCCCTCCCACTCTGTTTTGCACGAGTGAAAAGTTGTTCTGATGTTTCTAACTCTCTCATCTTACTTTGCATTTTGCTCTGTGCCTCCTCCCACACGCGAAAGCTTATGAGGAAGGTATGTGCCGTGACTTAAGAATTCCTCTGTTTCTGTCTGAAACAGTAACTCGTGCAGGAATTCTGGAGGTGGTTGAAGATGAGATGATGCAAAAATATCCTCTGCACGGCTCCTTTGCCCTCATAGAATAAGCAGTGTGATGAGTAATAAGCACTAACTGCTGCTTGAAAACAATGCCTGAAGCACAGGGTGGGCATTGCTTCTGTATTCCCCAACACTTGATGTCTCTAACCAGGCTATTGGTATGGAAACCAGTTCGTACAGGGGTCCCCAAAAGATTTCCTCTGCGCCATGCACTGGGGTTAGAGGTGGGAGAGCCATGTTCTGTGGCAATGCTATGTTCCTTGGTTGGGTGCACCTCTCCCTCCTGTCACCCCACCACCGTGCAGGGACAGAACTCCCTTTTGCAGCAATGTATGGTGATGTGAAGAGACTTGAAGTCATGAGAAACAAGTGACACTCTGTCATACCTAGTTTTCTGTTGGGCTAAGGACTGGACCAAGTGGCATCATTTTGGTTGCAGCGTATTTGAGGAAAGATGTAGTGTGTGCTTTTTCCATAACTAGTGGTATGTTTCTGGGTTAATGTGTATTATATAAAAAGGGGGTAGCAGGGCCGCATTTTTCTTTGATTTTATAAACTGAATAAAAGTCCAGATCTGGTAAGACAATCTGTGTGATTATAGGAGGTCATACTTATTAAATAGGAGGTCATACTAATTAAAGCATCAGCCTGGCAGCCCAAACCCGTTCACCCTTCAGTTGCCCTTTTGCCTGCCCCTGTCTGCATGCCCAGCTAGGCTTTCATCAGATGGTTTATCCTGCAGGCTGGAGAGCAGTAACGTGCTCATACTTACTGTCCCACATTGGTGTGCAGTCCTACACACCAGTGGGGAAATTTTGGGCACTAGGGGAATCAATGCCAGCTCCTTGGAGCCCATTGATTTCTGCAGTGCCTGGGATTTCTATGCACATGAATGAGAATATGTTGTCTGTACCCTTTTGGCACATTCAAACCCATGGGTAATGGACTTGCTTTAAATCCAAGTAATGTTTTTGTCAACCAAAGGCTACCAATGGCACTTGATTTACAACGTTATGAATATGTATGTTAGTCATCTGCATCTTTTATATCCCAACAACCCTTTCCTTCCTCTCCACGATTTTCTAATCGACATCCATATGTGCCCTCTACTTCTCACTTAATCTTATTAATGGTTTTTATCCCTTTAACCCCTTCACCCTGGCTAAGAAAAGTGTAAGGTTTTTAAATAATGCTCTGTTTCTTGCTCTAATTCTATTATCTTTCTTTGCATCTCCTTCCCTGCTACTTCCCTTTTAAAGAAGTCCATGAACCAGGTATGTGACTTCTGAATTCCTCTGCGTCAATCTGAAGGGTTATTGTGTGCTGGAAATTGAGTTCTGCTTGGCAATTTCACAATTGGGTCATGTGCTGAATTGGGACAAAATGGAAACTTTTCAAATAACCAACCAAAAAAAAAAAAAGCTTTGTTTGACAGCTATTGAAAATTATATTTTGTATTTAGTTAAAACATTTTGTTTCAACTTTTATTTTCCCTCTATGGAAGATTTCCAAATTTTGAAATGACAATTCTATTTTAGATACTTCTGAAGCATTGACTTTCTGGATAATGTGGGGTATATATAGTGTAATGCGAAATCAAATCTGGAATGAGAGATTGCCACGAGGCAAAAAGTGAAAAAGTTTTGTTCCAGAGATGTCAATATCTCTGCAACCTTTTATGGTTGTCAAATGGTTTCTACTATTTTTCCAACTAAAATCTTTGCTAAATCTACATGAAAATATGTTTTCTGTTGGAAAAAGATACCAGTAACTCTAATATTATACTCAGGAATTCAAAGAAGGTGGAAGAAAACATAAAATCAACTATTAATAATAAACTGTAACTTGCAGCTTCCTTACACCTTCCACCAGTCATAATTTCCTCCACTCTGTGATGCATAATAATGAGGACAAAGCTAACTGCTGCATGAAAAAATGCAATAACACTTTTTGCAGACAAACACCTCAATGTATAAGCTGTAATAATAGCCACTGACTGGACTCGGAGCTATCCTCACAGTGTGTATGGGACTGTTATAATGTTAATTACCTGGAAACGCATAAACTGAACTTGCAGTGTCCTCTAAACTGTCTGTGGAAATTATTCTGTGCCATTTGGAGTAGCTTTATCAAAGCAGTCACATCTCAGCAGTTGGAGTAGCTTTATCAAAGCAGTCACACCTCATCAACCACCCACCCCAGCTTTTTCACTCTGCTGTCCAGCACAAAGGGCGACCAGCCTCTTAGCTTAGACCAGATCGATGCTTTTGCCAGGGCTGGAGTGAGGTTAAAACTATCTGATTGATTTTTACGTGACTTAATACTTCAACATTCATCTATGCACTGCTTCTCATATCCCTTCTGTTCTCATTGCTTCTTGTTTCACATCCTTCTCTTTTCCTTTTAACCATATTCTTTCTTGTCTGTTAATCTGCACCTAAGGTTTTTCTGACTTAGATTTGCACAAGTTAAAGGTCATTGCTTCCATCCCAGCTGCTTTGCCTGCCCTGATATTTATTGAACTGCTACTCCTTACTTGAGTGTTGGTCTCAATCTTTGGCAGACATATGAGCCTGAAATTTGTGCAAAACACAAGATATTAACATAATCTGATAATCAATAAAGCCATGCAGCCTCCTTCTGTTTTCTTTTCCCCCTGTAACATAAAGCACAACAAAACTAAAAGCTTACAAATACAATGTAAACATAACAAGCTTAACAGAAAGCATTTATGACAGAAGGAGACTGTCCCAGCTTTTCATATAACTGCATGATTATTTAGTTTCTCTGTTACTAATGCTGTCTTTGCCTACCACATCTTCTAAGCAGCAGATTTGGCCTGCACAAGTTCAGAGTTGTTGCTGTTGTGGGATTATTGCTCTAACTTTTTTATGTTACCTGGTTGACTATTTCCACCAAACCAAGCACATGTTTGTGGCATCTAAATTCCTTTGTATTAATCTGAAGCATTCCTGTTACATAGGAGTTTGAAGATGTTGAAGAAAACCAGGATTATGAAGAATCAATCCATTCTTAAGATTCCCTAAAATTGATTTTCCATATAGGAAAGTATAAATATTGTCTATAGCTGAAGAATCACCTTCAAAGAGGCTTAGAAGAAACTTTTTTGTGCCCCTGAAAACTTTTAGGGCTGTGACTACACCACAGCCAGGACAGAGAGCAGGTACCTGAGCTGCAGAAACTCAAGCTGCTTCCACTCACAGGGAGTGGATTGCAGCAGGATCCTGGAATGCAGGCTCAAGCAGTTTCTAGTCCTTTGCAGCAGAGACAAGCTCTGTGTAGACCCAAATATTTCAAGTTCTGCAGAGAATCTGCCAGTGGTGATTCTTAGATGGTGCAGCTTCAGGTACAGGTATAGAGATACATCCGAAGTAGAACCTCCTTGCACTAACTCTCACATCCTCATGCCTGCTCTGATAGCTAAAAGAGCATGTACTTAGCTGACACCTAGGTAACTCTACATGCTTGTAAAACTCTCTTCTTGGGTATTTTTTCTTTTAAACTTAAGGATTCCCAGTGTCACTGCATTTGCCCATGGTTTATATATTTGCACGATTCAAACTGCCACAATTCATCAACATTCAAATTCCCTTTATCTTTTGTTTCTATGGCATCTGCTCCCTATGTACTTCACATACCACTGTAATTACTCTCCTTTTCCACTCTTATTAACAGTCTATCCCTATAACCTGGTCTGTAAATCATACTTCTTCAATCCAGTCTTACCAAAGTTTGAGGTGATTCCCTCCTGAATAACTTATTTCTAATTCTTTTATCTTCCTTTCCTGTGTGGTTCCCCTGACACTTCCTACTAAATGAAGCCCCCCCTCCAGGTATGTGATTTAACTTCTAAACTCCCTGGTGTCTGTCTGCTGGGATGGTGTGCGTGGGAAGTGAATACAAGGTGGCAGGGGATAACAACCTATCAGTTAATGATGGATTGTAACTTGCATGCCTTCGGGGTGGTTCTATTCTAGTTTAATGGTTTTTTCCTCAGTAATCAGCAGCAAGAAGGAGGAAACTGACCCGTTGCATGAAAATTTTACTAGAAATGAGGGGAACATGTATGCTACTGTGAAAGAATAGCTCAGCAAAAACTGTCCTTGTGGAATGGGCTAAATCCTGCACTATGATATGAGAATGAATGTTTCTTCCTATAGGGAAGTATTTATTTCAAATCTCAGGGCAGAATTTGACCCATTGACTCTACACACTGAGATTTTACATTACTTTTATGCCTCCTTTGCAAAAATATTCGGTGGTCTATGTATGGCTGAGAAGCAAAATCTGCCCCGCAAATCTGCATTGCTGATCTATTCTTGCTTTGCCAAAAAACCAGAAGAATGACATGTAGACCTGCACAGATTTTTAATGAACCTTTTCTTCCTATGAAGTAATCCATTTGTAAATCCTCATTGCAAATGGATGTGAAGAACAGCAGTACATTTATACAGATATCAAAGTTGTCTTCAAGGAAGAAAATGGCTTGAGCCATAGAACTAGAAGGGAACTGAGCTTCTTTGGAAGTTAGCTGAACGTTGATGATAAGTTACGGCAAGTAACTGAACCACACTTTATTTCAAATGCTGCTGTAGTAAAGGATGGATCCAATAGAGCTTTGGGAGTGCCAACTATGTTCATGTGCATATTTCAAATCAAGGTAAACCTTGGTACAATCTGCTGTCAGGTTGTGTGTTATGTCATATGATGCTTAGAAGTGTTTTTTAAGCACTGCACATATTGCCATAAATCTGCCTCTTTCACCTTTCCTGTCCTGTGACTTCTGTTTATATGCTATTCCAAATGCAATTCTTTTCCCTCAGGTTTACTTCTTAACTTCTAGCTTCCCTTTTCCTCTCTGCCCCTCCTCCCCTTTGGCTCAAAAGCTCTTTTGGTGTGTGAAGTAACAGGTTTCTTGTTCTCATTCTCTTGTTTTCCTTCGCAACTTGTTCCATGACACTTCACACCTGAAGTTCATGAGCCAGGTATGTGACACGACTTCTGGTTTACTCCACCTAGCTGCAACAAAAAATGTGCAGGTGTGTGTGTGTGAGAGAGAGAACAGGAGTCCTGGGCTGGTAGAAGAGAACAAAACAAGAGAAACAAATATTAACCACAATGATCATTTGCAGCCCTCTTCTCCTTTAACCTCCATGCTTACTACTATTTTAACCTTACAGCATCTTTAACTCCTGACAGTCTCTCCAGAGACCTTTTCTCCCTGCCTTAATTCACTAATTCCTGTATTTTTTCCCCCTTCATGCATTCCCTGGTCTCTTTCTCAGGCTTCCACGAACTTTAAATATCTGTTCTTTTTTTTTTTTCCTATTTCCTGTCTTTCCATCACTGCTTGCACCATGACACCAACAGAGGAAGCTCCTGAGGAAGGTATGTGATACACCTACAGACTCTCATCATTTTTCTCTTTCAGTGCTGAGGAAACAGTGTCAAAAACACTGATCTTGAACAAGAGCAAAGAGAGTATGGGAGGGACATGATCTCTCTGCATGGATTTAGAAGAATATGGAGAAAAGGGCTGTATGTTTGCCAAATCAGGTCACCAAAAAGGTGGTTTTTTTCTTGTTCAATATCCAGAGAGTCCAGGGTTCCCAGCGTAGCAGGGAGGGAGTGGGGACAGTTGCTCTTAGAACAGTGCTGGTTGTGGATTGACTATTGTGCTGCTTCTCTTTTGCTTTTATCCTTCAACCTACAGCTGAAGAAGAAGGCGAATACAATGATGGTAGCTCAATGTTGTCTTAGGACAACAAAGTCATCTTTCTAACATCTCACTCTCTTTTCTGTGTCTGTTTTTGTTCCTCACTTGATTTTAAATTCAGGAACTGGGCCAAAACATCTCTGCCGCAAAGAATCGCTCACTGTGCATATCCAATCACCCTTGGGGGGGGGTCACGGGCCAAAACATCTCTGCCGCAAAGAATTGCTCACTGTGCATATCCAGTCACCCTTGGGGGGGTCATTAGTTTATTGAGAAGCCTCTACATCCTCATTAGGATAGCAGATGGGGAAAATCAAGCTCTAGAAGCTTGTTCTGGACTTGTCTTTTAGCTGGAACCTGTTGTGCCATAGCTCTCACCAGCAAAACCTCTCTATCTCCCAAAAATCAGGAAAGAATCTCTTAAATCATAGTGGCAAATGGAGCTGAGCCCTGCATGGACAAGCCTTCCTCACTCAGCCTTAGCAGGTCATGGGCTCTAAGCCTGAATGTACAGAAATTTAAACTTCTGCTCAAGTCATGCGCTTAAAATTGTGCTAAAAATCAAACATGAAATTTAAACTTCTGCTCAAGTCATGCACTTAAAATTGTGCTAAACATCAAACGTGAATAAATTTATTCAGATGGGTGGGGCAGGCCATGGGCTTAAGATAGTCTGGCTGCAATACTTGGTTGAGTGAGCTCTGGAGCACACTGAGGGAGACAAGTCTCATGTACAAGGACCAAATATAAATATATGCTGGAAGCACACTGAGGGAGACAAGTCTCATGTGCAAGGACCAAATATAAATACATGCCGGGTCAGTCCTGCTCTTGTATGTGGGCAATATAATTTAGCCCTGCCTTGACCAGCTTAAATGTACAGAAAGACTATCACGGTTTTTTTATAGGCCTTTGAAGTGGATCAGTTATGTCCAGTCCCTAGAACACCCACCCAGCTGTTTCAAAAGACTAAGCCTAATGTCACTTGAAAACAACCTTCATTTTCTGTGTTTCCTTGTTTTGATTTGTTTTTTCTTTTGTGGATTTTTTTGGTTCGTTTTAATTTTTCTTGCTCGTTTTTCAGGCTTTTTTCTCATTTAGGGAAATACCCTGAGGACTTTCCTAAGCCACTCTCTCTCCTCCTTTTTCTTTCTTTCCTTTTCTTTTTAATAGCATATTGATTTTCTTTTCTTCCCAAGGACACAGTGTGAGTTAGATATGTTGCTTCTGAGAAGTAGGATTAATGGAGGGTGTTTAGGGATTGCTGAATGAAGTAAAGGCAGTTCAGATGGATTCACAGAGAAGAGGAGCACGGGGTGAATATCTCTTAGATTGGGCAGGAGAAAGCAGGGTGGTATTTATGGTGGTGTATCCTCTCCCTGCACTAAGCCTTTTGGAAACCAGAAACTCAGAGACTCTCCAATCACCAGGGCAGTGAACTTGGATTTCCAGTGTCTCTTGCCTTCTTTTGGCAGGGTTGTAAGTGGGGATTTTGTCTCAGCCCCATAGTTCATAGAATGAACAGAATGTCAGTCAAAATCCACCATAGGAACAGGAATTTGCTGTGACAATTCCTGCTTATCAACAAATTTTGGCCCAGTTCCTTGACTCAGTGTCTTGAAAGAAGGGGCATTTCAAAATAAATCCCATCCCTGGGCTGCTTTTGGTGCATACAGTATGGAACAATACTGGATCATGCACTGCAAAGGACACATTTATTTTTGAATTAAATATCCCCTTTTCTGGTTTTCTGAAGGCACCTTGAAGTATTCTAACGACGACTTCTTATTTCAAGAACAACTAACCGTGATTTTTCTTTTTATTTCTACAATTGTTTGTTGGTTTAATGAAGCTTAAAGTGCCGATTCAGTGGCAGCTGAAACCAAATTCACATAGTTACTGACAGACAGGTGTCGATCCTGGCAACAAACAAAACCAGTCATTTCCTGTCTACCTATTTTTTCCCCCCTCTCTTTGAAGTGTTACTAACTAGCAGCTTTAAGCTAAACAGGAATATTTAAGAAAACTATCAGGGCATGTCATGAAGGAGGGGACTCCTGTATAAATAACATCCCTGACAGACTGGTTAATCATGATAACTTTTCCTCTTTCCAGGTGAAAGGCAGTTTAACTCATGTGTTAAGAAGTTCACTGGATATTTGAAAAGCAAAACAATTAAACAATCCTTTAATACATTATTATATACAGAAGCATGCTGCTGGCTAATGATATTTTCCTTCAGGAGAGATTTGTTACTTCCTTAGAACAATCTAAAACACTTTTCTAATTACATGCTGTTTATTTTATAAGCATTGCTCTGGCATCTTAGAGGCCTCAACCGAGATATGTTTGGGTAGGCAGTGTGTTCTTGCAGTACATGAGGAAAATCTCACGTACTCCCCCACAAATGTCAATGAAATTTGTATGGGAAAGGGTGAGAGAAAGGAGAGGTTGGTTTCTGATCTCTTCTATGCACCTCTTATGTCTTTTCTCTCGACTATCTCAATAATCTATTTCCAGCCACTCTCAATTTTTTATCACCCAACAACCTTACAAATTATTGCCTCCATTAAATATTTTCCAGTGTAAATATTTTTTCTGCTTTTCCCTCTTATAATGTTTCATTTTATTTTGTCCTACTCTGTTCCATTTGCTATTCCCAGTTGCCTCCCCAAAACAGCTGGATGCAAATAAGCATTTGAAAAAAATATGACAGTTTTCTTTATCATGATATGGATAACAGGGTCCTGCACCCACTCCTGAGGAGGCTGTTTTTACTTTACAAATCTGTTTTTTTTAAACCAGATTCCATAGGCTGAGCTTTCTTACCTCAGTTCCTCCCACTGAGACAACACAGGAAAAGTCTTGTACTGCAGAATCCATCAGCATCCCTGAAAATTCAAATGCAGTGTGTGGTTATGAAAGTCAGCCTGGGTCTCTGAGAGAATGGGACAGAATAAACACATAGGTTTAATTTACTTCTGTTTGTGAGAAAAACAGTGCTGAACTTGCTGGCATTACACTGGAGTTAATAACTAAAGTTTAAAAAGCATAGCAGGGAGGGGAATTGATCAAAAGCACAAATGTTAAGCAAGTAACTCATAAGACCAGCACATTGCAGAGAGCCAGGGAAAGGTCACTTGTTGCAAGGCAAAATTTCTGACTGCTGGAGGGCCCAAGCTGACAGTCTCTGTGATGGTTTAGCCTGCCTATCAGAGCATTATACTTCTCCTGGAGATGCAAATATCATTCCCATTAATGGACATGGGAATTTTGCATGTACCTCAGCAGGAGATTATGCTTGCTAAGAGAGGATGGCCTTTCCAAGCTGGGTTTGAGGAGCACCACACAGTGCAGAAGAAAAAGCATATTCCCCATGGCACCAAGGTATCTCAGGGACATCTGTCCTAAGCTGTCTTGGAAGCCAACGAACCTGGAGAAAATGTGTGCCATAAAGCTTTTTCCCTCCTGGCCTCCTTATGAGGCACTTGACCAAAACTAGTGAAGCCTAAGGTATCATTGAGATGACTATAAATTCAGGTTAACTTTAGCAAAAGAAGTGCTGAATGAAGAAGGCAACATTTTCTTCTACCCTCCAGCCCAGCTGTCCTCCTTAGAGCTTTGGTCAGGATGGTTTGAGAAAAAAAATGTTGGATTTACCTGAAACCATTGCTTTCCAGATGCTATGTTTGGGACTTTTATACAGTCTCTTCATTCTTTTCTGCCAAAGTCTGTTTCAAGGGTAAAAACAGATTCACTCCTAGCAAAAGGGGTGTGTGAGTGTGTGTATTTCTTTTGGAAGTGCTTGAGATTTAATCGGTTTCTCTGAGATGTTTCCCCTAAGATTAAATTTCCCTTCCCTCCTTCTACATTAGCAGCTGGCATGATCTCTGTTGTTTTAACTTTCTCCCTCTTTTTCCCTTCCTGTTTTGCTCCATGCTTCCAAATACAGAGGAGAAGCCCAGAATAAAGTAAGTATGAGGGGCAGGGATTTTCAAAATCCTGGGATCATTTTTTTGATCTAGCAGAAGTCGTTAGATTGTCTATTTGGTGAATGGCCACTACAAGCCTTTATCCAACTCTCCCTCATGCAACATCCAGCTGTTCCCTCATGCCTTTCCAGGATGTCTGCTTCTTTCTGAGGATGCCTTAGCAGCAGTTACGGGCCTGGGTCTTAAGACCAGTTCCTGATAGAGTCAGACAACTTGTGAACTGTCCAAGATCCAGTGGTTTCACAGTACCCCTGAGATATAGGCAACTCAGCAGTAAGTCCTCTATAAGAGGCCATGGCTGGGAAACTACCCATCCATCCAGGACTGCTGACAGTAGGAAGGGTGACAAATGCTGGGCTGGGATGAGTTGAGCTTAACTGAGGTTTCACGTGGACCTGCTGGTTCTGGTGCCCAGCACCTTCCCCTCCTACTCTGCCAGCTGCCCAGCATGGAGTGGACAGCACTGCGCAGACAGCCTTGCAGACCAACATCATCTGTGTGGTAGGGAATGACCATAGGCTTTGGAAATGAAAAGAGTTTTTAGGGGTAACTCCCTGCCCTGTATGACCTTCCAGGAAGGATGGTGGTCCTTAGTGCTATTTTGGAGTAGTTTTCCATTGACTTGCTGTTTCACCCCTCTGTATCTCCACCAACATTCCTCCTTGTCAGCATCATCCCTGAGGGCAGGTCAGGTTAGGCTGGGACATGCTATTTAAAAAGCTGCTTGTTCTTTAAGATGAAAATCCTTTAATTTTCTTTTATTTTCTTTTTGTTTTGCTTTTGACTCTCTGCAGACTAACTGCTCCTAAAATACCAGAGGGTGAGAAAGTAGATTTTGATGTAAGTATTCCTGAGACTGGCTGTGTTTGTCTGTCTGTACCTGACCCAGACAGGTGCGTGCAAACCTGCATAACTCCTCCTGTATTGGATACTGCTGAGGATAAAGTCAAGAACAAAAATACGGTTGTCTTGCCACTTGTTTTCAGTGAAAGGCCACTCTCTGCTCCCTGAAACTCTCTGGATGCATTAATTGATGATGTGATTAAGCTAAAATCATGTATTTCTTTTTTTCTTCTCCTTGAATCTTTGAAGCGAGTATAAGAAGGAGAAAGTAAGTGTTTTAGGAGATCTCTGATTCCCTGTCCCATTGTTTTAAGTCACAGGCCCTCATCTGTTGCTGAGAAACACTTCAATAATAAATAGAGATCCAAATACCTTTCTAGAAAGTTGATAGTAAAATGAAGAAATTCGGGTGTTGAAAACCTCCACAGAAATATCTGTTTTGCCAAAAATGCAGAAATATTTTCTAGTTAAGATTATTATTCCAAAGTAAAGAGGAGGCAGCTAAGTCTACACAAAGATAGGTATGTAAGCAAAGCCAGGGAAAAAATATGGTGTTAGGGGAATGGGAGATTTGGATTCTTTGCCCTTCTGACTTTCATTTGAATGAGCCTCTGATTGCACCAACAGCCATTTAAGCTAATCCCATAGATTTCCATGGATATCTACAGACACTTTATGCTTTTCTTTCTCTTTGTATGCAGGGTGCTGGGAATGTTGAGGGCATACTCCTAGAGCAATATGTACTTAATGCATTTTCCTGCTCTTCTAGGACATCCAAAAGAAAAGGCAGAACAAAGACCTGATTGAACTGCAGGCCTTGATTGACAGCCACTTTGAAGCCAGGAGGAAGGAAGAGGAAGAGCTGGTCGCCCTCAAGGAGAGGATTGTGAGTCTTTGTACTGCCATTTCCCTGTACTAGACTGAGAGATCATCTGTAGATAAGAAGCTGAAGCCATTAGTCCACTGTCAGAATTCAACAGAAAGCTGTACTGCCTTGTATAGAAGTGGCTGCTCAAGTCACCATCAAATGGCTTCTCCCAACATCGGTCCCTTCTGTCAGCCTCTTGTTTCATATCTGGGAATTGTACATGAGACCCTTCTGCATGTTCTAGCAAGGGAGAAGATGGCTCACTCTCTATGAACCAAAGCGCTGGTAGTGGCATGTAATAGTGGAGGCAGCTAAAGCCACAATGATGATTCAATGCCTCTGCCACTTGCAGGAGAAGCGCAGAGCGGAAAGAGCAGAACAGCAGAGAATCCGGGCTGAGAAGGAGAAGGAGCGTCAGGCAAGGCTTGCAGTAAGTGTCTTTGCTTCTCTCTCCTTGTCTCAACATCAAAGTGGAGATCTCTAGAGACAGAAGAACACAGGTTCTGACTGTCTCAGGCTGAAGATGATATGACCACCCTCTGAAAGCAAGGGCAGAAAACAGGAGTTGCCAATTCTCATCAATAAACTTCTCTGATCACATTCCCTGCAGTGACACTGGCTGCTAGGGAAGCTGGGAGTCTCCCCTAGAGTAACTTGTTCTGTGTGTTGCACTCCACAGGAGGAAAAGGCACGGAGAGAGGAAGAAGATGCCAAGAGAAAGGCTGAGGATGATCTGAAGAAGAAGAAGGCTCTGTCTTCCATGGGTGCAACATACAGCAGTTATTTGGCTAAGGTAAAACTCATGGATTGAGGGAAGAAATATGAAAACATTAAACCATTGGGTTGACTAGGAACAGACTTTATTAGAAGTTGAGAAAACAGCCCAAATCTCCTTCTTCTGGATCCCCAGCAACTTGTCTTACATGCTTTGTCACTAAAATCCTTTTATTCAGGCCTTAATTTCTGCAGTCTGACTTTAACTGATATTCTGAAAATAGGCTGATCAAAAGAGAGGAAAGAAGCAAACAGCTAGAGAGACTAAGAAGAAGGTCCTGGCAGAGAGGCGCAAGCCCTTGAACATTGACCATCTTAATGAAGACAAGCTGAGGTAATGTGCCTATCCTAACTTACTGAATGTAATCCACTAAAATTTGGTCTTACTGTCCTTCTCTAGTGACAAAATGAGGTAGAGGAGTGGACCTGCCTTGAAATTCATCACAGAACACTGTTAAGCTGTGCCCTTCCTTGACCTGGAGAACGTTGTGGAAATAGGGATGTAGGGAAGTGTTGAAATGGTTTGGTAGCCACCTAGCCATGCTCCTGGCACAGCTCGGTTAGTCAATCCTGCTAGTTAGGATTAGCCATTTACAGGTCTAGCTCTGAGATTAATTAGTTGAACAAGCCTACAGACTGGTATTCTGTAGCACTCCCATGGATGTAGCTCACTCTGGATAAGGTATGAATATGGATCTCCATGAAGGCTGAATGTTTGGAAGATGAGTGCTCTGGTGCAGAGCAGTCATCAGATGATAGTCTGGACTGCACATGTTAGAGTTCATACATGATTGAAAGATGAGGTTGGCTCACCTCAGCCCTGACACAGATGACATTGCACAGTGGCAGCTGTTTGCTTATCTGGGTGACCTTCAGAGTCTTCCTTCCTTCTCATCTGATTCCACTGGAGTCTTATCTTTCATTAAGAGTTAGGGAGAAAATTAGAGGAATTATGTTAATGTGTGACACATGCAAGACTGCAAGTCTAAAAGGTTTGTGGGGAGAAGGTGAGAAAAATGTGACCTTGAAAATGGTGAGTAGCTTTCGGAGAACAGAAAGAGTTTACAGGGTGATGTGTGAACTTCAGTAAATAAAATGTAAAAAACCTCATTACTAGTGATTTGAAAACCATGGAAAATGTCTCATGTCATGTGTTTCTCCCATCTTCCTTTCCCCATAAACACACAGGGACAAGGCTAAAGAACTTTGGGACTGGTTATATCAGCTGGAGACTGAAAAGTATGACTTTACAGAGCAGATCAAGAGGAAAAAATATGAGGTGAGTTGAGAGGCCACTTTGCTAATGGCACTGGGTCCAAAATGTAGAAATGTCTGTGATTCCTCTGGCAAAACCGTATTGTGACATGATATGGGTCTACGATGCCCATTTGCAATATTTAAGCAGCAAGGTGCTTGGAACTGCATTCTCCTAACATACATACTCCAACTGGATTTCACATTTTAGGGTGAAATTGAATAGATCACTCTCAAGATTTTCAGTGCCCATGGGAAGGCAATCCCAATGGAAAATGGACTCCCTGCCCTCTGCTGAAACACATCTTTTTCATTCTTGTTTATCTATAGGAAACTGTGGCCTGAAAATTCAGTAACTCTCAATTCACTCATCTCTGTTGCAAAGTAATATTTTTATATCTGTCTTTGATTTAAAACTTGAACATTCTAAGCTGTATTCCATCCCAGACAGATTACCTATGGACTGAGCTCTCTGGAGTCACTGAAAACTGTCTCCAGACAGGAGCATCTGACTGAAATGTCATGGTAACAGAAAGTGCACATTTCCTTCATGAAGTCATTGGGCAGGGCTGCACTCATCCGCATCAGGTTTCAATGGCTGAGAAATCCTACTGGATCTCTCTCTGTCTCGCTCTCCTTTTAATCCCCAATCACACAGACACATCCTGACAGGGAGTGAGCAACACCAATATAACTATCTCAATCTCTCTTAGATTTTAACACTGCGTTGCAGGCTGCAGGAGCTTTCCAAGTTGTAAGTACAATGAACTTGCCTGTGTAAAAGCAGCAGCAAAGGCTATCAAATGCATGAGCCTGCCGCATGGTCAGAGGCCAGGTCCCAGATGGAAACTGGCACTTGGCTCCAAGTGCAGAGAGAAAAGAGAAAACTGGGTCTTGTATCTCTCCATTCGCTTCCTTTTTCTCTCCCTTTCCATTCTTTGAAAAGATATAAAGCAGTAATTTAGCGAAAGAGTCAAGAGTCCAATAAGGATGTGGCTAAAAACAGAGCATGCAACCCACTCAGAACACCACTAAAATTATTCCCTATCCAAACCTCTGGTATTGTGTGCATAGGGGTGTCACCCTAATGCACTTGGGATACACATAAAAACTTAGGGACACATGCATAATAGCTTAGACTTCACAAAAAAAAGAATGGTATGGGGTTTGGAAAGCTTCTCCACCTTGTGGCACACCGTTATCCAGATCCAAAATATTGGAGAGGGCAAGCTTAAGGGTAACAGGTCAAGTGGGTATGGAAAAACAGGAAATAAGGCAGTGCCGGGGTGGGGTACATGCTATGGTAATGAAACCATTGCATAAACAAAGAGATGGGTGCCTGCTGATGAAAAGCAGGGAGAGAAAGTACAAAGAATGAGAAAAGCAGAAGGAAAATGCACAGCTAATATGGGAGGAGAAAAGTGGAAAAACAAAAGGAAGATGATAGCAGAAAAAGGTTGAGGAGAAAAGTAAGTGAAAATAGCAAAGACCATGAAGGAGACACAAATAAGGATGCAAGGGAGAGACAAAGGAAGGAACTGGGACACAGAAGTGGAGCAATTGTTTAGCTCTAGTGTCTGTTGCTCTTTGGTGCATCATTGGAGAGTGAGTGTCATAGTCATGATCACAAGGTTATCACTGAAGGTAAGTCTTAAGTCCTTGGGTCAAACTGAAGACAACTGGTTCTCCTCCACACTCGGGAAAAATACTTGGTTGCATAAAACCAATTTATTCTGCTGCAGCAGATACTAAAGCTTCCACAAGTAAGTACAAAAGCAAGTGATCTGTTGATCTTTCCTTCCTTGTGTTGTCCTGTTCATGGTAATGTTTCAGTCTCTTATTTGTTTCTGTTTGCCATGGAAAGACATGAGCCAGGAAATACCAGTTTTGGGGATGATATGAATGTATGACTTTTGTTTTTCTTGTTTTGCACATGGGGAATGTCAAGTCCCACTTTAAATATTCAAATTTGACATCACCATTTCTTGGACCTGCAGAGTCAGTGCAGAAGTTTGAATTGCATCAAAAGCAGAAGCAAAGTATACATCATGGCAAGGGCATTTTTTCAGTCCATGGAAACTAGGTAGAACCCTGACTCAGTTACAAATGAGAAGGTGAAGGGGCAAAAGAGGGCTCTCTATCACATCTTAGAGTTCTTGTAGGCTTTTCCCATACCTGAGCTGGAAGAGTCCCAGGATTTCAGTAGCAAGTCCAGGCCTACAGACCAGGACTGAGGTGCTAAGTCAGGCCATAAGGTGCTCATCCTGTGCAAGGTAGGTGTTTGCTTTCTTATGCATTAGGTTGAAATATGCAGTTTACTCATAGCTAAACAAAGAGATGCTTCATCTTGGAGGACAGATGCTCTAAAGGCTTGCAGTCATCAACAGAGCTTGGGAAGGTCTTCAGAGCCCCCACGTCTGCCTTTTTCTCTATTGTTGCTGAGGCTCTGCTTGAATATTTTCTTCTTCAGCCCCTTTAAAAGTCATCCTCTGTTATTAGATGAGTGGCTGGGAAGGTGGTGACTGCTGCAAGCTTCTCACCTCTTGCTCTGCCAGCCAGCAAAAGTACTCCAGCAGAGTGTGACACCCATCTTCCATTCTCAAGGTCCCCATCCAAAGACCACTGAACCTCTTTGAGCTTACACACTTGCCAATGTGTAGGAGTAAGGGAGAAGGTGAAGGTGACACATGCAGGTGGTGGAGCCATCCAAGAGCCTTCCAGCTGGCCAGGGTGACACTCATTGAGGTTCACTTGCCTGCAGTTTGACATGTGTATTCATAGGAGAATAATTTCAACACATAGAAACTCTTCTAGTAGGGGTTATAAAATTCTAGCTCTTCTTTCCCTTGACATATGAAGTTGGCTTGCAGATTTATTGCCAAGAAGCAACATTTCTCTCCTTCAGCCATGGGTGAGCTTTTATTTTAAAGGAAGTATAAATTCCTACTATAGGCACCTGTTTCCAGCACTTCAGCAGGTAAAACTCCATGAGGGAACAAGGTTTCTCTATCTCTAAAAACCCTGGTCATGTATGTTGTTTGCAGATTGTCACCCTCAGGAACCGGATTGATCAGGCCCAGAAGCAGTAAGTACTTATATCCCCTTCCTAGCTCATGGCTTGGGGATATCTTCTCAGTGTTCAAATTAGTCACTTCAGCCTCAAGACCAACATTTTCTTGCTGCAATGAAATGGGGCTAGAGATAGAAGGACAACTTCCATCCTGCCTCTCATTGAGAAAATGAAGGGGAAACTGAAGTGAATGTAACACCTAACACAAAAAAAATAATGTTTCTTCACACCATGTCTTCAAAATTTCCACCTGGTTATTGGATTTTTCAACACCTGACTGAGGTGCTTTGAATACTCAAGTGAATACAACCTTTGTTTATGAAGAGTAAACAAGTGGTTGCTAAGATTACAAGGAATGGTGTGTAACAAGACTAACATAATGGCATTACTGTTGTGAGTTCTTTTCACTTGTCTCTCACTTTCCTTCACCGTGAGACTATGACATTAGACTTTTTTGAGCCTTGTATCTTTAATTATTCTAGATGTTTTTAATGAACTTATGAGAGAGCAAGGCTAGATAAAGCCTGGGGGCTAGGACATGTAGAAAACTAGCAGCCACAGAGAAGGAACTGCAGGGAAGCAAGGGAGGAGGGCTCTCCAGTGGTGGGATTTGATCTTCTCTATGTTTCTGTATCTTCTTAGCAAAGTCATGCCAGGAATGAAGCAGTGGTCTTTGGTGACATCTTTGGATGACAGAAGTGACCAGACACTGCCTTCCCACTTCCCTAAGACACGCTCCCTTATCAGCTGAATATAACACTGGGGGCTTGTTTGTTTGTAGATGCCAAACACAATGCTTGACCTTCCCGTGGTATTTTCTGTACAGAGCTGTAGGCTGATAAACCTCAGCAGAATGTGCAGCTGTAGAAGGATGCCATGGTTTGTCTGGGTGTTGCTGCTCTTGAGAGGCACTGCCACACCACCCACAACAGGCTACTGCATGCTTGTTTCCCCAAAAGATAATGATACTCTCCCAGGACACCATTTGAAAAGGCTGCACTGAGAAGCCCACAGCTCATGAGATTTCTGTGTACTTAAACTTCTATCCACACTAGACACTATCATTCCAAAGCAAGGCCTGCTAATGAATTACACAAGGATAAAGTGAGTCTTCTGCTTCAGATTTCATTAAGTCTCTTTAAGCACACTCTAAAGGTTAGACTTAACATCAAACATCACAGGTGCTTGTGGAGACAAAAGGACTCTGCCTTTGTTTGAGGAGCTATGTAGTTCCTGTACTGTGGTTTGACCCTGCAGAACAGCTGGCAAAAGGGACATTAATTCAAGATAAGCAGAAAATGCATGCTCTCTCTCATGTCAAAGGCCATTTTTTTTTTTCAAATAGACCAAGCCTAACTTGGTCAAAAGGTAAAGTATCCATTATATGTCTGTCTGTCACTGCTACATCCTTCTGTAAATATGGCTGGTGCTCTTGAACCAATCCACAGCAGCACAACAAAAATCTCCCTGGATGTGACAACCCTGTGTGTTTGTGCTCCCTGGAGGAACCAGAGGTTCCGAAGGAAGCACTCTCTGTTACTAGCAAGGTCCCATCACCTTGTACTTGGCCCTCAGTCCCATGCTCTGCCATGTCAGAGAGCTG
>NW_008669888.1:19085-22128 GCF_000695815.1 Acanthisitta chloris | reverse complement strand
AGGGTGGAGCAGCCCCAGCCTCGCCCCCTCCCGCACGGTTCTCGGCAGGATGTGATAAGATGAGCGATGAAAGGAAGCGAGTGACAGGTGCCAGGAGAATAAAGCTCAGCGAGGGTTTCCTGCTGCCCGATAAGGTTCTCCAGAAATGACTCTCCCCAGGGAGGGCCCTGTGGTTTCCTTAAGCACGACTTGCACTCTCGGTGCCGTCGCAGAGCCCCGTGGAAGCTGATCGGACGTATAAATTATGGAGAACAGAAAGGCTCGCTTTGCTGAGTCCCAGTTTTGGGGGTTCATGTGTCTGCTGGTGTTAGTTAAAATTTCTACCGAGTGGTTTTAGGCGCTGTAAGAGGAGGAAGGAAGGGCCCAAAGTGCATAGCGTTAATAAGTAGTTACTGTTGCGAGCACAGTGGTTACTAAGTACTCACTGCTTTAACCTGTCGCACAGATTTTTGCAGAAACACAGGCTCACCAGCCACAACAGGCTTTGATATTAACACACATTTTTTTATGCTCCTAACTTGTACCGAAGACTTCTTATTTAAATAACGTTGTGCAGATATCCTGGATGAGATAAATGTGTTCCCAGGTGATCTCATGTGGAGAGATGCGAGATCATGGTGATTCTGAAATCTCACTTGTTTTTGTTAACACAAAGAGCATAGTTTCACATCTAGTGGAAGAGCTAACAACAAAACAATAGAAGGTTACCTTAATGAAAAGTGTCAGGACAATATTTTAGTACACATGAAAAAAAATTACTTGAAGTGGTATGATTTGGCTGACAAATCTGCTGAACTGAAAAAGGTCACCCACAGCAGCCCTTAGCTGCACCTCTCTGCTTTGCTGCACTGCTCAGATGTACCAATAGCAGTGTCTGGACCTCAAGGCTCCCCAGGGCAGTGGTCACGGCCCCCAGGCGAGGCTCGGGCAGGGAGTGTTTGGACAACACTCTCAGGCACAGGGTGGGATGGTTGGGATGTTCTGTGCAGGGCTGGAGTAGAACTGATGATTCCTGTGGGTCCCTTCCAGCTCAGGATATCCTGTGATTCAATGATTCTTCATTCTGACCTACCAATTTTCAGCTTCTGTACCATAAAATTTCCTAGAGCAGCCTGAAAACTGTTTTGACTGCTCTGGGTTTCCTGTGCTCTCAGCACTGTTAAATGCTTCTCTTCAGCTGAAAGCTATTACTGACTGCTCACATGTTCATGCACTCCCTTCACCATTAGCTGAATATGCATTAGCTGAAGTGATTTAGGAATCATGTAAATGAAGGTGGAGCAGTTAACAGTCCTGCAGAAGGGGGTGTTGCTCTTGTTCCATGTTTTCTAAACACAGAAGGAATACCACATGGAAGGTACTTGTCAGGACTGGATATTAAGCTGAATTGAGATTTAAATTCTGCTTTGGAGTGTTTGATTATGCTGATGAACCAGTGATATATAATTAAAGTTAAAAAAATGCTACTCTCTGATATGACCTGAGGAAAGGAACAGAATTGCTCAGGCTTGCAGCAGTTTTGCCTTACTAATATCGAATAAAAATGGCAAATTTCTGTAGCAACAGTACTTGGTTGCCATAGTGCTCCATCTTCTTAATGTGCACTGAAAAAACTGTACCTTGAGTTTCTTTAAATAAAACTAAGGTTGGGTTTTGACTTCCTTGATTATAGATGAGATAAAGTTCAGTATCGAATGTCCTGTGCTGTAAGAAAGTGCTTACTGTATTTATAAGCAAAGTGGTCTAATTCCAGGTGTTGTATTAAGGTGCAGTGATAGGTTACAACATAGCAAATCCTATATTTAGATGCTTTGAAGGTATAATCTTATCTGCTACCTTGTGCAGGCAGCAGCTCTGGTTTTCTTTGGAAATACATTCATGTACTCATTTCTCTGTTGCTTATTTAGGCCAGACTGCACTATTTGGAGGTTCCTTCATGGAATGCTACCTTTTTTTTTTCTCCGGTTCATTTGTGCAACTGGCTGTGCCTACTCTGGTGCAGTGTAAACAGCCTCTGCTTCCAGAAGCTGCAAACAGATGCCCCTCAGTTACCACTGCCTTCACAGCAGGTGCTGTGGTGTATTTATTCATCTGGGACTCCTAGTGCTTTGTAAACATCTCTTGTTATGGTAACACAACGATCAGAACCACCAAATAAACCTGTTACTCCTAGGAAAGCAAGTTAAACATCAGAATAATATTCATAATAAGTAACTAAACCTTTGTCAAAAGTTGATTAACAGACAAACTGAATCCAAAGTAGTAAACTACTACTAAAAGCAGTTTACTAGTTGTCCTGAAATAGAGGGAAAGACTCAGTCAAGTGACAGAGATGAGGAAATAGCCATAGTCCCAAACCCCTTGGAAGCCTGTGAAGGGCCATCATGCAGAGGAAGGTAGGTCCTTTGAACGAACTGTCTCTGGCCCATCTTAGAGGACAGACTGAGTGGGGACTTGCCTTTGCACAAAAAGCACAAGTCTAGCTAACCAGCTTTTGGAAAGAAACCCAAAATACAATCCACAGCAAGTGAAATATGTTACTATGCGAATACTAAGTGAAATATAGTATACATATGTATACTATAGTATACATATGTATACTATATTTCACTTAGTATTCGCATAGTAACATATTTCACTTGCTGTGGATTGTATTTTGGGTTTTCACACCTTACATGCAGAGATCTCTTATTATAAACAAAACAAACAAACAAACCAAAAAAAGTGGACTCTAGGTCTGTTAGAGCAGTTGCACTTTCTGGTTTGGTTGCAGTGAATTCCAGTCTGTGATCTTCCTATGTCATCTAAAATCAATACTCAAATGCTAGGAAAGATAACAAGCTGCAAGAAACATCAATGAAAAACAAAACAAACAAACAAACCAAAAAAAGTGGACTCTAGGTCTGTTAGAGCAGTTGCACTTTCTGGTTTGGTTGCAGTGAATTCCAGTCTGTGATCTTCCTATGTCATCTAAAATCAATACTCAAATGCTAGGAAAGATAACAAGCTGCAAGAAACATCAATGAAAGATGTCTATGAAGCA
>NW_008669888.1:2228-19068 GCF_000695815.1 Acanthisitta chloris | reverse complement strand
AAGCCATTCCAGCTGTGCACTTGGCCTCCCCTGCTGCAGCAGAGGCTGTGCAGTGTGTCTGAGGTTGCAGGGGTTAAGCTGAAGATGCAGTTTAAGTTCCTGTAACTGCAGCGGTGCAAAGGTCTGTCTAGTTGCTGTAATGGGATCTGAACTCCACATACATCATTTTTCCCGGATGTTGCTTACAAACTGGATCAGATTAAACTGAGATACAAGTTCATTAAGGTTCTGTACCACTGTAAAAGTAAGTCTCAGTTTCTTGAGACAGCTTTCAAGAGCAGGAAAAATCTTCTGGCTTGGTATGAAGTGCTCATGTGTACAAAAGTAATTATATTCCCTTCCTCCTTCTCCCCCTTTCACCTTCTTCTCCCCCAGCAGATGAACAGGCTGAGCTGAATCCTGAATTGCTACATTGAATATTCCACTATATTCATAGAAGATGAAATGATGATTTGCATTGCTATGTTGCTGATCACAACCTGGGGTAAGGAGCTGAGTCTTTACTAAATCTCAAATGTAGCGCAAGTAGCAGAATGAACAGCACAGGAGAGGCAGGAACATCCTCTGCCTTACAGCTACGCAGGTTGGGAACAGCTCTGTTAAGTCAGTCAGGTTTCAAAAAGCATGAGACCCCACTCTTACAGGCAGTGCCATTACTAAATGGTCACCTTTGCATGCAGAAGGAATTCAGAGAGGAAAACAGCTAATCTGAGGTATGACATCCCATTTTCTTCAGGCTTATCTCTGGTTTTTCCCCTGAAATGCTCCCTTCTTTATCCTTCTGACCTTTGAAAGGTCTTCTGACCTCCACCAAAAGCTCCATCTGGTGTCGAGGTACCTTGCAAAACCTTTCCCCTGGTACTTGTATTTACATTAATCACACTCATAATGGAATCTATCATTACAAATCACTGCTAGATCATAGCAACTGTGTGACTGAAAGTGCCTAAAAAATCTTTCTGCTTGCAGAGGATGGGGGAAAAGAACCTAAGTTGAACTGTAACTACAGCTATTAAAGTTTAAAAGCTAAAGTTAGGATAGTGTGCAGTTTACCAAGCAGAGGATATCTCTACTCAGCAGTGAAAAGAGAAACAAAAAATTGTAACTGGTTTATCACATTTCTTTTGCAAGACTGATTTTTATCTCAGCAAGGAGACTCAAGGACTGTGTATGTAGAACTAGCACAGGGTTGCACTCATCCATAGCTTTGAAATCAAAGCTAAATTCTCTCATCTGTTGCATTTTGAATGAGTTACAAATTGTTTTAAGCATTGTGGCAAGAAATGTAAACAGAGGGCCACTAGATGGCATTTTAAATCTAGATTTTACAGCTGTGCAAATTCAGTCAGTGTCCTAAATAGGAGACCTCGTGTTCTGTCAGACATGACAGCTGTGATCCTGTGACAAGTTAAGCAAGTCTTGCTGGAGCAATTAGTCAACTCCCATTTTTCCTTCAACACAGTTGGTAAAAGATAAGGATAGCACATGTTGTAGAATTGTTTGATCTCCAAATAAATCAAGTTCACTAAATTAGCATTTATAGCTTTAAAACCACACAAAACGTAACCATCTCTACATTTTTTGTTGGATGACCAGGGTCTCACAAGACAACAAAGAAAAGGCTTCATTTTCCATTTTTGCTTCGCCATGGTAAAAAACATATCATGTTCTTCAATCCAACAACTGAAAACAAACCCTGTAAGTAAAACAAAATTTATTTCTGAAGGAAGGTATAGTTTATTTCCTCCCTGGAACTGAACACCTTGGGGCAATTCAGCACCTGAAACTCTTTACAATAGCTAAGCTTTTACAATAGCCTTGTGAGCTAAACATTATTCTTCGCTTGTTCATGACTAAACCACCCTTAAAGAAGCTTAAGTACTGTGTTCAAGGTCACAGAACAGACACATTCTAGGGATAAATAAACTTTGTTTTATTAGACTGAATGTTTGTAGTTGGGGAGAAACTGGACAAAGCTTTGGGGTACAAGCCCTAGTACCTAGTGTGAGAGACTGAGTGAGCAGAAACATCCTTATATACCTAAAAGGAGAGAAGACACTGAAAATATTGATCAGTGGCCTGCTCTGTGAACATGTGTACAAATATTAATGCAGCAATACTTGGGTAGGTCAATTAAGCTACATGTAGTAAGTAATATTGGCTATGTTTTTATCAGGGAAGTATTTTAAATTTGCCCCTAATATATTTGGAATATCAAATATGTAAGGTTCTTTGAAAAGACTTTTTACATTTTAAAGTGTGTCTCAATATAAATTTTAATTTTAATGGTAACATGAAATTCATGGCAGCAATAATTTAGCTCTGACTGGGCAAAAAGTTATTCAAGATACACAACATGTCAGAATTTAAATCAAAGGATTAAGCTGAAGCAGAAACTATTAATCCCAAAAGATGGGACGAACGGTGATACAGGCTACAACTATTTGTCAGCAATAGTTTCTAGAACTTAAAATAATGCCTAGGAACTTGGGAGGGATAACTCTTATCTATACTTACATCATTCTCCTCTAGCTTAATCAAGGTCTCTGTGGAACTCAGGGTAAACAATCAAACCACTATTTGATCCAAAATAGAGGCATTAGTTGAAAATAGCAAACATTTCTGTTAATGACAGTGCAAGAGAACCAGCACTGTACATAGGGAGAGGTGTCTACTCAGAGTAGAGGATGAAGATAGGCACTTTTGGTTTTAAAGTCTCATTTATTTCATTTGTTAAAGAAATAAAGTTACATGAAATAGATTTTCTGCAATACCAGTTTGCATTACTAGCAAAGTTACATTCATAACAGCTAAACCCATTGCATTTTGTAAGGATTGTCTGTTGCCTTTAGCAGCTGCTATATAAGAATCTCACATCTAAAACAATGCTGAATTAGGCCTCACAACATCCCTGTGAGGTAGGTCAGTGTCACCCTCTTTCTGCATAAGAGGAATCTGTGAAACAGAAAGGTTTAGGTCTGTGTACCAGAAAAACCATAGAAGAGCTGAAAACTAGAATTCTAATCTTTAATTCCTTGTACTGTGCTCCAGATCTAGTGTCTTTCTTCCTTTCTGAAAGAGGGGAACAGGCCACAGTAACTGCTGTTCTTGTCCCCCTGGCTTTCCATTGCATTGTATATCTTCGATTTCTCCATCTAAGCTGATAAAATGTGATAAGCATCAGCAATTTCTATCTGCACTATACAGACAAAATAGGCCATTTGAAGCCCAGAATTAAAGTCACTGAAAACAGACTGTGGGTAGTCACAGATAACATCACAGTATTTAGTACCAGAGACAGGAGTCTGAATTTAGCTGCAGGAGCAGTAAAACTATCACATGGCTTTTCTACAGCAACTTGCTTCTGCAGAGGTAAGAGGACTGAGGACTGATGAAAGCTGTGTGTGCAGGGAGCATCCCTGACAGCCATGGGAAGGGATGACTTGTGCAGCAATGCACACTCAGTGCAGTCAAGATCTACCCATGTTAGGTCCCTAAGTAAACAAAAAAATACTTTCTGTAGGGCAGACAATGAAGGAGGTCATATTGCAGAGCATATCACTTAACTGAGGTAGAATTTGAGCAATTGAGGACAACACACATACACTTGGATCCCTACAGATGTACTCTTCAACAAAAGTGGCCAGGGCAGTACAGTCTTGTATGCTGCATGGGCCAAAAGGACACACATCTGAACCACATTATGCAGTAAGATGATCTGCTTCTAAACACAGCGTTACATCGTTACTCCTAAGTATAAAATAGCATCTTAGAACAGTGAGTTTAAAATATAGATCTAGTTCTCATACCAGTGCCTACTTGAGGCAAGAACTTTCTTCTAGTGCTGCTCATGCACTCTGTGTCAACAGACAGCAAGGATACAGTGAAAGCAATTGTAAAATCTGAGCTCAGCAAATGCTAACAACAGATCAGTAAGGAAAATTTAAGTCCTATTTGTAGTTCTTGAATACTGTCTCCTCATGTATTAAATGAGACAATGAGAAGTTGTGGCCATCAGTACTAGTAGATCACTACATAATTTCCCATTTATATAAATTGGGTTTTAATTTTTAGAGTTTCAGGTCTTGGACAACAGCCTAGTTTTTTCAACTATCCCTTATATTAAACAGTGCTAGTTAAAAAGATCCCACTTCTCAAAAGAATGAGCACTTCAAATGAAATATAAAACCAGAAGACTGTGCCTCTCCAAGCAGGATGTCCATGGAAACAGCTCTCTGGTGTTCCACGAGTGATCCGAAGACCAGAGTTTCTGTTTATAGTATCTCAGATGTGGAAGCTCTTGGATATCTCAGGGCCATTACCAGTTTCTTCAGGCCTCAAAGGAAGCTCGAACAACTCTCCCCTTAAGAGGCTGAGGGGGGCGAAAATTATTGGCCATTTGGATCCTCTGGTCTTCCTCACTGGTGAAGAGGAGCATGCGGAATTTCTCCAGCTGTAAAGTCAGGTCAAATAATTGACTGTTTAAGGGGGCAATCAATATTCATGTCCTTTAAAAACGACCAAAATATTCAGTATATTTTAATCTGTTAATAGAACAGGTTCAAGCAAAGACCCAAGAGAGTAGTGACAGAAAGTAACAGAAGCCTTGATGAATATCCAGCCCTTTAACTTAGCCCCATTGCAAATCAGAACAGTCACTGCCTGCTTACCCAGCATGGAATCCTACAAGAACTGAGAGAGCATCAAGAGTTTACCTGTTTCTCAGAAATTCTGATGGGTTCTTTCAGCACTATCCATGTTACACTCTCACTAAGGGGTGGTGTTGTCAGAGAACCAAGGTATGTCCAATAATCTAGACTCAAAGGCAGGAGACATTTAGGGTTGAAGCTTCTAAATTGAGCCTTTGTTCCCTGGAAAAAAAAATTACTTGAAATTTATCTTTTTACTTTGATGTAAAAGTGTAGGAGTGATGCCTACTGCTGGCTTACTGAACCCTGAGGTCTTGCCCCATTGTCCCTACCAAGATTCAGCGAGTCACAATAGATCTAAAAATGATGCAGGAAGTGTGTTCAGTGTGAGCTATAGGTAATATTATCGTAGAATTCCTTGTCTCATTCCTTACTCTTTTCTATTCTTCCCATCTATTTTTATAGACAATTTAAATTCTATAGGCATTGTCTGCTAGGGTAAATATTGGCTTTAAAAATCAGAAGAAGGTGGATTGATAGAGGAAGGTGGATCAGCCCAAAGACTAGTAGAAATAGGAGTTGCTGCCTAAGGTAGTGATTGCCTTAAGCACCACAGTCTAGGGTAAAATCTTTCAGCCTGTAGGAATATCTGAAAGGTACTTAGTCACTCAGAAAACGCTTTCAGAACAGACTAGCTCAGGACCTCAGTAAGATTGTCCCTCACAGAGCTCTGCAGCAGAAGACAAACAGCTTCCACTTGTTCCAGGCTAGGCTTGATGGAAAAGGATTATTTTGCTTAGTGCGAGAGATGAGCTTAAAGTGTCATGGAGCTTTTGATATTTAGATACTCTGAGAAAGGCAGAATCTCTGGATGACCACTGGGTCAGCACAGCCTTGTGAGGCACTCAAGACTAGGCAAATAAAATGGACTCTGGAAGGGAAGAGGAGATTACAACCAGAGTGATGTTCTAGTCATGGGAGGATATGTGGTGGGTGATTTTCCATTTTTGTCTCAAACATGTATATGAGCTTGATGTTACAGAAACAAATTTAAAGAGCCAAAAACTTACTTTAAATTTTACCATGTACAAAGCATCAGTGAGTCTGTTCATATTGGCATGTTCTTTCCCAATCTAAAATCACAGAATAGACAGGTTAAATACAAATGACTACAACTATGCTTTGAATAGGTGTTTTCTCATCTGAATCTCAACATTCCTACTCAAGTTTAACAGCAATTTGCAATGAGCTACTGCTTCCAATAAGTCATCTGCTTTCCTTAGGCACTTAAATATGTGGTGTGGTCCTCAAACACTTGACAGCATAATGCTTTTCATCATGTAAACATGCTATTTTTGAGATTCTTACCTCCAAGAAAACACCAACTACTGCCAAGCCATCTGGAGCTGCTGCTGCTTCTCTAAATGTTGCATATTTTCTGGCATTCCAGTGAACTAAGTGGAGCTTTAAAGAAAAATTATAAATGAGAATTAAATTAGTGACAGTAGCTACGAACAGAGTTTCTCTCACGTTTAACAGCACTAGGAGTTGTTCATAACAAAATGTAGGTTTTGTGCCGAAGGCATTGCTGGAAACATGAACAAGTTTAGTCTTTTGGACCAGTCCATAAACATGGACAGACACTAAACAAATTTTCTATGTATCAGCCCATATTGTGGTGACATGGCAAGGTTTTGGTAGTGGGAGGGCTGCAGGGGTGGCTTCTGTGAGAGACTGCCAGAAGCTTCCCCCAGCTCATCACCCCACAGGGGACTCATGCTGGAGCAGTTCCCAAAGGGCAGTGTGATTCCTTTCCATGGGCTGCAGGAGAGGTTTGTGGAGGACTCTGTCTCATGGGAGGGACCCCATGCTGAGCGGGGAGGAGTGTGAGGAGTCCTCACCCTGAGGAGAAAGGAGCAGCAGAGACGTGGTGAACTGACCACTGCCCCCCTAGGCCACTTGGGGCAGGAGGCAGAGAAAGTCAGGAGTAAATTTAAGCCCAGGAAGAAATGAGGGGTGGGGGGAAGGTGTTTTAAGATTTAGTTTTTATCTCATTATCCTACTCTGATTTGGTTGGTAATTTTCCCCAGTTGAGCCTGTTTTGTTGTGTCAGTAACTGGTGAGTGATCTCTCCCTGTCCTTACCTCAAGCCACAGCCTTTCTCTCCCCAGTCCACCTGAGGAGGCAGTGACAGAGCAGCTTTGGTGGGCACCTGGCATTCAGCCAGGGCCAACCACCACACAGCTTTAATTTGAAACAGATCAGGCATTACCCTGTGACTTCACTCCCCTGGCACAGGCCTTTGTCCTATGAAGCACTACTATGCTGCAGCACTCACTGGTAGACTCCAGGATGCCACATTACCATAGTATTTTAGTCAGATTGGGCTGGGAAAGGCCTGTGCTTTGCCCTAGCTTTGCAGAGCTTTCAAGAGTCCCTACATGAAGCCAATTCTAAGCTATGGATAGCACCAGCTCATCACAGTCTGGGCTGACCTAACCATGGTGAGTAAGCAATCAGAATCCTGAGGGACATTCAGTCCTTGCTGCAAAGTCACTTGTCAACAGCATTTGCATGAAATAATCCCATCTGTAAAAACACATCATTACCTCACAGGGAAAAGGTTTGCCATCAACTGTATGCTCCGATCCCTGGCTGTGTGTTGTGCCCCAGTGAAAGTGAAACTGCTTTAGCCGGAATGGGTTCTGAAAGGGACCACCACTGATTGCTGGGCAGGAATAAAAAGGGAAAAAAAAAAAAAAAAAAAGAAAGAAAAAAGCTTAAGCATTCCAGGGTTTAGCTTCCTGCTAGTAAAATCTAACCACTGTTGGCACAATAGTGAAAAAACCCATCAGCCTCTTCCAGCTGCCAATATGAAAAAGATGCATCATCCACACATTTAGGAGGGGTGGGTTCATTAGTGGAAAGCACCTAAATTCATGTGAAAATGTAAATGTTATCATTGAGTAGCCACCTGCGCACAATTTTGTAGCTTTCTTGAAAGAGTACATCTGACATACGAAGATGTGGTAGCCACTGTTACAGTTATGCCTTTCCTGTTAAGCACAATAAATACAAGTGGAACAGGTGGAAAGCAATCCTGGGAGAAAGACTGCTGTGGGTGAGAGGCTGGGCATGTCTCCTTCCCTTCAGAAGCAGTGCTTGGTGGCTAGGGAGAGGGAAGGTCATGGGATAAAGCAGGGGGGGGGGGGGGATTCTGTCCCTCTGTTCCACTCAGGTGAGACCTCACTTGCAGCGCTGCCTCCAGCTCTGGGTCCCAGCACAGGAAGGACATGGACCTGTTGGAGTGAGTGCAGAGGTGATTAGAGGGATGGAGCAGCTCTTCTATGAGGAAAGGCTGAGAGAGTTGGGATTGTTCAGCCTGGAGAAGACAAGGCTTCAAGGAAACCTTATACCTAGACAATTCAGCTAAGTATTTCCTTTTTACAGTATCTTCACTTCCAGTGGAGGTTATCTATATTCCATTTCCTTGAAATACCTGATCCCATAAAAGTGGTAATACAATACTTTGTACTTCACACGACACCACTCAAGCTCAAATCACCTTAAAAAGGTAAGGAAATGCTACAGAGACACTTCATACATCATTTAGAAATAACACTTAAGAACAGATGAATGTTCAAGGTGCCACCTCTAGAAGATACTCTAACAGCATCAGTGTAACTTTATATGGCACCAAATCTAATACACCTCATCCAAGAGGCATGAAAAGCTGATCAAAGTCTTACATTACAAAAATTAACGTTACAGTTAGTGTCTGTAAAGCAGGTCTCCCCAGTGTAGTCCATAATGTTTCGTTTTCAAAGTTAAGACTGGGGCTGGCACAGTGCTACCACACGTGCATGGTTCCAGCTGGCCTTCAGGCAGGAAAGCCAAAGCAATTCAGCATTAATTCAGAATACAAGTGTCTCCCAATATGTTTTTCTGAGCTTAGCAAAGGAATGCAACACCTGTCTAAAATATCTTCAGGAATATAGATATGACGGTTACTGTCAAAATTCTGTTGTGTCAGTTATGCAGAGCTGTGAGTCACTAGATCTATTTCAACACAACTAAACCCATGTTTTCCACTCCTAGCAGTCATCTTCCTTGCAAGTGTTATTAAAGTCAGACATATGCTTAGTGTAGAAAGGGCAGAGGCCTTCATTCCTACATGTGCTCCAAGCCTCTATCCCTAAATGCAGTTATATATGATGTTCTTATACTTCTAAAGCCAAAAAAAGTTCACTGCTACAGAGAATTCAGCTTAAAATTGCATGAAAATAGTTAGAAAGCTAATATTCCAAAGATCTTTTACAAACTCTTTGCAGGGTGACATGCTGAATGGATCTACACAGTAAAAATGGAAAATGCACATGCAGTCTTCTTTGCAAATACAGTAAAGATGCTTGAAAACATGACCATCCCCTTGGTCAGTTTCTTGAGTTCATTCCAGAAGAGATGTTTTAGAACCACGAGGCTGGAATTTTAATTTCTAGCCCTTATTTCAAATGGTTAGTAGCACAAAGTCACTTCACAGAAGGAGTAACTTGTTTTGAATATCTAGGTATCCTATTTCACTTGCATCAATCAACACACCCAAAAGCAAGTTAAAATCAGCTAATAGGTTTTTAAATTGTCTTGAGTTCATTCCAGAAGAGATGTTTTAGAACCACGAGGCTGGAATTTTAATTTCTAGCCCTTATTTCAAATGGTTAGTAGCACAAAGTCACTTCACAGAAGGAGTAACTTGTTTTGAATATCTAGGTATCCTATTTCACTTGCATCAATCAACACACCCAAAAGCAAGTTAAAATCAGCTAATAGGTTTTTAAATTGTTCAGAGTGGTTAATGCACTCTTCCATTTATCAGCTACTTTATCTCCATTTGAATACCCTTCCCCTACCCCCAGATGTAAAAGCAAAGTCTGCCAAGGAAGTAGAATTAACAGAAGAAATAATCAATCACTTAAAGCATTTACATCCTCTGCCAAGAGCTGAGACAAGAATAACGTACAGCTGCAGACAGTCCAATATCCACAAGCTGCTACCAACTCAGAATTAGCTGAAGATATTTTAGTTTCTGAAGAAACTGAACTGCTATGAGGCAGGGAGCAAAGAAAACAGTGCAAGGTAACAGTGACTGGTCCACATACAACTTAGTGCAGTGACTGCAATTATGACTACGACGCTGTATGACCCATCCCTGCTAATCCTCTTCTCTTCCCTGAGCATAGAAACTGGGCAGTGAGCCAGAGCTGGCATGTGAGTTAGCATCTTGGATTTGGATGATCAAGAGAGAGGGCAGTAAGGGGTTTACATGCCTACTCTGCATGCTGGATGTGGTCTAGCTGTGCTGGAGGGATGCATGTGTTCCCTGTCCAGCTAACTTCAATCCCCATTGAAGAGAGAAGCACTGTCAACTTCTGATTTTCCTGGTGCAAGAGCTTTTCCTCATGCAGAAATACTATTTTGCTCTGCAATATTGCCTTGCTAGAGAGGCTCAAAGTGAAGACCAGAAACATGAGGCTCAAGGAGACAAAATATAAAGGTCTCCAGTCATATGCCTTGTTCTAAACTGAAACTGTATGCCATACTGTGCTGGTTTTACACTGAACAGCCTGTACTTAATCATTTCCCTGACTAAGTTACCAAATGGTGTTCTGGATTAGTTGGTTGTGTTAGTCTCACCTGTCTTGTCATCAGTATCTTCAAACTCCACCATAACTGAATGGCCAGTATTGGAGATGCTGAGAGATGTGCATGACTCATAGGAGACAATAAGAGGCTTCAGATTAGGGTCATAAACTGCTCTTGCAGAAACGATGTCAATAGGGGACTGGCGGTTCCCTTGGGCAATAGGGTAAGATTTGTGCCACTCTGAAGGTCCTTCAAAAGGAGAGAAAGGAAAGCATCATTATTTTCTTCCTCCTATACACCAAATAATCATTATGGGTTTTCATGAGGCTAGAAATGAAGCTTGTTCAGCAAGTGTGATTTGAATGTTTGGATCTGAGAAGTTCATTTACATTCTAAGCTGGTGATTTTATTAGCACAAACAGGCTGCAACAAGATGGGGATTCAAATACCTTGTACAAAGCAGACTGAGGAAATCATAGCACATCAACAGACTGCTGTACCTTCAGCTACTTGTGCCACTCGTTTTCTGCAGAGCTTGCAGTTACATTGCTAAGGTACCTGAAGGGCTTCCAAGGTGGGTGCAGGTGTAAACACACTTGCATGCATACAACACTCCTCCAAAGAGACAGCACTTAATTCTTCCTGGGAAAGAGAGTGTAAAGGCTCCAGCGATCCAAATTAGATGCAGATGACTCAATCTCTGAGCTACTGACTATGCAGTTATTTTTAAAATCATTTTATGACTGCAGTAAATCTTTGAGGCAGCTTCATTCTTCACTCATGCCCATTATGGTATCTCTCTACCCTGAGTGAAGGGTACAGTGTGATAATTAACATTTTTGGACTTTCTGACCTCAGAATGGGGAGAAAGACACAACTCTGCTGGCAGAGCTGGAACATTCTTATGCTGTGTGAGATAACAAAAGCTTATCCATATCAAAGAATTACTTTTTCTTATGGCTTATTTTCTACTTTGGTATGGTAGTGCAAGAAGCAATTAAATTATTCTACTGCTTCTGTTCATAGAGTATTAACAGTAACAATTTTACTTCAAGATTCTCAAGAAGCACCTTTTTAATTGCAGCATTCTCACGTACTTTCACAAGGGGAAGTTTTTTTTAACCAAGCACAGGTATTCAGCCTCCTTGAGTTTACATAACAAAACAGTGATCTGTTATACTCTTATTCGGCTTTGACATTTTCTGCCAAGAAAAGCTTATAAAATAGTATCTTTTCTCCGCCTGTCTGTAAAGCAGATTTCAGAATTAAATGCTGTCACACAAGCTAAGGCAGTATCATGTGGCTCTTACAAGCTTTATGAGAGTATACATAGCTCTATGACTACTACCTACACGCACAAACACATAACACACACTAACCAGCTTCACTTAGCATTCAAACTTGCTTCTTAGTGTTCAAACTTGCTCTTGGACTCACAGAGACTAAAGTAACTGCTCTTAAGAGTGAGCCTGGCCCCTGAAGGTTATACGAGAGACTCTTGTTGGACACTCAGCAGCTAAAATAATTGCTGCCAAAAGAGAGAAGCACCTAAAAGTGATGCCAAGGAGTGTCTTATTGGACAGCACCAGTCACTCATCCATCCTTCCCTGTGAAGGACACAGGCACTATAAAACACTACTGTGGCAATCTTTCAGCAGCTTCACATATCCTCTCACTCTGTGACACACATCCTTGGAGGTGGGAAGCAAAGGAGGATGACTAAATTAAAAACTGTCAAATCAGAAAGCATAAACTGTTCTGTAAGAGATCTCTGATACTGATCTGTGCAATTTATTGGTGTTCTAGACATATATAGCATATACCTTATTTTATGCACTTCTATGGAAGCCTAGATACCACATTTCAACAGCTGCACAGAATCAGGAGCTCTATTACTGCTCTACTAAACCTTCTTTACTTAAAATAATTGCTTTTGGAGAGACAGCCACAGTTAATCTTTTTCGTAACAGCTTTTTGGAAAGGGACCCATCCAAAATATCTGCAGCCTGGAAAAAAGCTCCACTCAGTACTGCTTCCCTCAGTTTAGGAACACTGATTGCAACAGTGAACGGCAGCAGGCGTAAGCTTTTGGTGCCACTTTCTGGGTAGTATTGATTATCAATAAAGTAATTAATTACCTGCTGTATATACTTGATGCTTGCAGCCATCGAAATGCAGGCAGCTCTGCAGGGCTCAGGCAACAGCTCTAGAAAGAAAACGAGTGGGGGAAGACAGAGAGATGCAGCATGGAAATGCTATAACCTACCGTCATCCTGCCCATATCCCCAACTGTGGTGGCCAGTCATTTTGGGGAGCTGCACCCTGCCTTGCTCCCAGCTCCTTGATCAGGGCACTGCTGCTTACCTGCCTTTATAATGGCTCACCGTGGGATAGGGTCAGCCCCTTAAAGATACAGAGCAGCCAAAGCAATTCCTGCAGGACAGGGAAGGCACTCGTGTTCCTCCTGCTCCCAACCTTCCTGCTCCTGCTTCTGCTCACTCTATTTGCCAAGGCAGCACAGGAGAAGGAAAACATAAAACCTAGGTAACTGAAGCCCCAGGGCTTAGAGAGGAACCAAGACTGTGGATGTGGATGTGGATGAGATTTAGGAAAAATTAGTAGTGTTTTCCCATGCTGCACCCTACGGAAGCAGGAGCCATAACCTGCTCTGAGCATCAGGTGTGCAGATGGCAGCAGGACCTGTCCTTCTCACATCTGTGTTCTGCAGGGACAAACATCACTGCCTCTCTTTTCTGCAACACTCCCTCCAGATGCAAAAAAAGCAAATTATGTTTTCCCCTGATCAGTCATAAAAACTTCAGAATCAGTGCTTAGATGAGATGGAAAACATTCTCATCTCAGAAAAAAATTACTTGTGCTCCTTTTAGAAAAGGTAAAAATCACACCTAAGTAAGGATAAATTGGCAAGTTGATTTTATTTTTCTTTGTAGCTTTAAAGAAACTTTGAAAATAAAAGTGTGGTTATATTAGGGAGCAGAACTCAGCAGGCTCCAGAGAAATGAGTTGATTTGTGAAGCCTCAGTTACCTGGAATGATCCAGCAATTGCCTGCACCCTGCTAAACCCATGAAAAGGCTACAACGAGACACCCAATCTGCAGCTGTAAAGTATCTTAAGGCATCCCTGTGACAAGGAAAATGGCTCCTTGGTAGGAATTTGGCTAGATCTGAGGAAATGTTGTCTGTCAGGGCTACATTTTATAAACACATTGATTTTCACAAAGACAATAGCACACAAAGATAGGGATTCTTCTACGATGCAATCAAAAGTGTGGAGGGGAAAAAAAATCAATAAAAGCATTTTATGCAACTTTTATGCTGTGGTACTGCCCTGAAAGAATTAATTTCTTTTTTCAGGAGCTTTCCATAAGAGTCAGCTATAAAACCTTTGAGAGTCGCTGATGCAAGCTGAATCACTCAATAAGGGATGTAAACTGCTGTAAAGGTCTCCACAGGAGAGTTCTGTGATGACTTACTCAGGTCAACTTCTCATTTCTGTGTTGTGCTGAGGTCTCTGCACAGGCCTCACACACACCTGGCACGGGCACTGCAGGCACGTGTGGGGCCAAACAGCCTATGCACCGGGCACCCACTGACCCAAACGCTGGAAGTAGGGCAGCAGTGCTAAAGTACTCTGCCCCTAGCAGGGCAAACGAGCTGTTAGCTGTTTTGATCCTTTGGCCTCTGGTTCTCATTCATGTGTGGCTCTGTGCAGTGTTTGTGGCCAGGGAAGCCAAATGGAGACAGTCAGTCAGATACAAATATTCAGGAAAGCTGTTCTCAACCATGGGGAAAAGTACAAAAAATACCAACGTAGCAGTGGAAAGAAATGGAAGAGGAACTTTTATGTTAAAAGAACAGACTATAAACTGGAGAAACCCGTATGCAAGAGAGAGAATACTGAGCAACTGTTTTCAAGAGAAACTTGGAAACGGAGGCTCAGGTCAGCTCCAGGGCACATTGCAGTGGAACCAAGGTCTACCTGCATTCATCATCATGCATCCCACACATCATTCACCACTTCAGCTTTTATGTTCTCACATTCTGAGCCACATGGATGTCTGAATATGTGGGCTACAAAAACATGGCATAGGAAGAGCTCTGAGGCAAGGGAAAACATGCTGAAGACATGGCAGGAAGCAAACTCCACAAAATGGAGGTTTAAGTGGTTGGATTTTGAAAAAGTAAAAAGAGGGAATGACAAAATAGGAGGAAAGGAGGAAAGAAAATAAAGCTTCAATAAAATGTTAGCTATAAATGCGAGCCAGTGTGTACATGACAGTTTAATGTGCTCCCAGTCCAATCAGCCTTCTTTCATTTGGGGGAATATATTAAGTCTTCCTGAAAGCTAAGGTAACTCTGCTGCTTATACAAATATCATGTTGCTCTTTAACCCTGATACCTATGGATATTGGCTGAGTCTAGCAATAGATTTTCACTGATTCTGTCCTCAAATGGTCATTATCACTTCAAAAGCTGCAGTTGTCATGTAATTCTGATCTCAGTTTTACTAGCTTGAATCAAGGATAATTACAATGCACTCATGAGCTTATGTGAGAGCAATCAAGTGGTAGGTGCCTAAAGGGTGGATTTCTCCAATGCTGAGCAAAAAGTGAAATACTCATAATTTCCACAAAGTTCTCCTGGGCTTTTGACTCCCATCTCAAAGGTGTTTGCTCGGCAGTGAATGACAGGAAGACATAATTCCATTCACTGCAGTGAAATGTTTCAAGGTACCTTAAAGAATGAACCTCTCTTCCCCAGTCTTTATACCTTATTCCCCTTTGACAGCAGCAATGAGTGCCCAGAGCAGCAGCCTAAGACAAACACATGGGTTCTCCTGAACCTATCACCAGGTTGTGACACAGAACTAACAACAAATGCTTCAGTTTTCCCATCTCTGTATGTGATATAATTTTCTTTATGATTTAATTTGAGCTCTCTATTAAAATTGCTTTAGAGGTAACTGTTATGGTTAGAAAACTCCAAGTAAGATTGGAATGCTGAATTGAAATTGGTCATATTAAGCTTTGCAGGTTTGAGGAAATTGGATTTTGAATCTCTAAGGCAAGTCATCTCTATGATAATACAGATCTAGAGTCCTTGGGAAGTTTTCCCACAGGGAGAGGTCACTTGAGGACAATGCTTTTGCCATCTATTACTGCGTCACTGTGATTGGGCAGAGCTGCATTTTAGGAGATGCAAGGTGAAGTGAGAGTTATTTGGCTCCAAGGAGAATAGCTCAGTGGCACTCCAAGTGTATTTGCCTAAGTAACTTGGCAATTGCATTTGCTGAGCATCATTAATAATGGTGACACACATTTGAACAAGGCGTCATGTGCCTTCTTGCATGCATACAAGTGCGTCTGGTGTGTCACTGCCTACTGCAGAAATACAACCAGTTTGGGTACAGGCTGCTCACTCCAGAGCCTTTGATGTGCAGAAGGTAGGAGCAGATTAAATGTTAAAACATTCATCACTCCAGAGCTTGCCTACACCTCAGGTTCTTGAAAGAGTATCTTGTTTATCCAGGCAGCTCATCTCTCTTCTTACATTGCCATTACGGATGCTGGCAGTTCCCAAATGGAGCTGTGCTAAGCTGACAACTGTTCTTTGTGAGTGTGTTAAAATAGTTCAGAATGAACACAGAAACAGCACAAAAATACTGCACACGGTAAATATAAACAGAACGGTACTGCCAACACTGAAACGCAGAATCACTCCAGATATTGTTTTAATTTTTCAGTATTGTGTTTGAAAGGAAAGTACCTGTAATTGTTGATTGACCATAGAAATTTCCAGTCTTACAGTCCCAAGTTGTTCTTTGCAAACACAAACATGTGATGACTGTATATTGGGAGTCTCACGCACCCTGCGTGGCTTCAGGGGCTGAGAGTGGTAATCCTTCTCCCACAGCTACATCGTGAGAGTCGTGAGATTCCTAAGGGAAAGAACTCAGCTGGGAATCTCTTCCTGGCGAAGGAGGAAAACAAAAAAAGGCTGCCTAAGTAAAGAAGGGATTAAGAAGGAAAGGACAAAAAAGGACATGCATAAAGTTAATTCAGTTATGCAAGAGAAAAAGCTTGAATCAAATACAGGCCAAGGTGGCCCTTCAGATACTGACAGGCTACTATGAGGCCTCCACACAACCTTCTCTTCCCCAGGCTGAACAGCCCCAACTTCCTCAGCCTGTATTCAGAGGGGAGATGATCCAGTCTTCTTCTCAACCTCATGGCCTCTGGACTTGCTCCAACAGTTCCACGTCCTTCTTACGTTGAGGGCACCAGAACTGTGTGCAGTATTCCAGGTGGGTCTCACCAGAGCATAGTAGAGGGGAAGAATCACCCCTTTTGACCTGCTGGACACACTCCTTTGGATGCAGCCCAGGATTCCATTGGCTTTCTGGGCTGAGCTCACACTGCAGCTCATGGTGAGCTACTCATCCACCATCACCCCCAAGTCTCTCTCCTCGTTGGTGCTCTCAATTATTTCCCCACCCAACCTGTAGCTGTGCCTGGGATTGCCATGGCCC
>NW_008669888.1:0-2076 GCF_000695815.1 Acanthisitta chloris | reverse complement strand
CAACAAAGATGTTGAACAGTACTGGCCTCAGCACTGACCCTTGACCCTGCAGGATTTACTGTGACACAGCAAACACACAGCCTGAGAAAAATGAACTTTGCTGGAAATGCTGTACATGGGAAAAGAAAAGAGGAAACTCTGTATTGTAATACATCACCTGTAAGACATAAACCACTGAATGATAACTGCACTGCTGCATGCATTATCTCAGCAAATATACGACAAAGTGAATTTACTAAAGAGAAGCAGATTCAAAGATAACATGAACACATTTTTGTGGGCTAACAAATCAGATGGAACAAAACACATATTTTAGGACATCTCTTTTGTTGTTGAAACTTAGTGCAAGAAACACTGGTTGATATTCTTGAAGATGTGTAAAGTTTTTGTGTGTGGTCTTTTCTGTTTATTTTTTTTTTAATATTTTTTTATATGACACTTCTGTCTTCTGGAACTGTTTAATAAGAGACTGGACATGGCACTTGGTGCCATGGTCTAGTTGACATTGTGGTGTTAAGTCATAGGTTGGACTTGATGATCTCAGAGGTCTTTTCCAGCTGGATTGATTCTGTCATTCTGTGACACTGTGATACTGATCCTATATGGAAAGATCTTCATAACAGAAGCACATAGACACAACTGATTTCAGACATTATTGCCTCAAAACGAAGTAGGAATTACTGCAATAATGTACAGCATCTCTGCAAAATGTATCTAGGCAGATTTTCCTGACTGCAGGTACCTGTGGGCTTCTGCCTCAGTCTGCCTGAAAATGCCTCAAAACTCCATACCAGAAAGTGGGTTTGAGATGAAGATAAATGCCCATTTCGAACCAAAATTCAGGGAATGGCATCATTTGAGTGCTGTGCTCAGGTCTGGGGCACTCACTGCAAAAAGGCCATTGATTCACTGAGTGAGTCCAGACAAGGGCAACGAGGGCAGCAAAGTGCTAGAGCACAGGGGGAAGGGCTGAGGGAGTTGGGGGTGGCTAGCCTGGAGAAGAGGCTCAGGGGTGACCTCCTGGCTCTATACAACTCCCTGACAGGGTTGGAGAGAGATGGGGGATGTCTCTCCTGCCATGGCTGCAGGGAGAGGATGGTACAGGTTGGGTCTGACCTGCTGGAGAGCAGCTTCATGGAGAAGGACCTGAGTGTCCTCGTGGACAACCAGCTGTCTGTGAGCCAGCAGTGTGCCCTTGGGGCTAAGAAGGCAAATGGAATCCTGGGATGCATTAGGACAAGTACTGCCAGCAGGTCAGGGAGGTGATCCTGACCCTTTGTTCAGCCATGGTGAGGCACATCTGGAGTGGTGTGTCTAGCTCTGGGCTCCTTAGTGCCAGAGGGCTCCATGTCCCTCTTGTCCTGAGGAGCCCAGAACAGGACATAGCACTCTGGACCTGCTCCAGGAGCTCCAGGAGCAGGTCCAGGGGAGGTCAGTGAAGATGCTGGAGTGACTGGATCATCTCACTGATGAGGAAAGGCTGTGGGAGTTGGGCCTGTTCAGTCTCAAGATGAGACTGCTGGGAATGGCCTCATTAATGTGTGCAAGTATCTGAAGGAGGTGCCAGAGGATGGATCAGGCTCTGCTCACTGCTGTAGACCAATAAAACAAGAGGCAATGGGCAGGAACCGATGCCCAGGAAGTTCCACCTGAACACAAGGAAGAACTTCTTCACTGTGAGATGGATGTCCAGAGAAGAGAGGTTGTGGAGATGTTCCAGAACCATCTGGACACAATCCTGAGCCATGTGCTCTGGGCTGGCCCTGCCTGAGCAGGGAGGTGGGACCAGGTGACCCATCGTGGTCTCTTCCAATCTGACCCATCCTGTGATTCCGTGACTGTAGGGAATGGCCATGAGCTGAGACAGATTCAGACTAGACGTTAGAAGAAATGTTTCCCTGTCAAGATATTCAGGCACTGGGGTATTGCCCAGGGAGGCGGTGGAGTCACCACCCCTGTCGGTGTTTAAGAGGTGTCTGGATGTGGCGCTGGCGGATCTGGGTTAGGCCCCAGGGGTTCCAGCCCTGACGGGTCACTGGCGGCACTGGGCGCGGGTCTCTCCCCGCCGCGCTGCCC
>NW_008669887.1:8947-26514 GCF_000695815.1 Acanthisitta chloris | reverse complement strand
CACTCCTTTAGATGCAGCCCAGGATTCGACCGGCTTTCTGGGCTTTCAGAAAAGGTTCTTCCCGCAGAGAGTGGTTGGGCACTGGAACAGCTCCCCAGGGAAGTGGTCACAGCACCAAGCCTGACAGAGTTCAAGAAGCACTTGGACAATGCTCTCAGGCACACAGTGTGATTATCGGGAATGTCTTGTGCAGGGCCAAGAGTTGGACTCAACAATCTTTTGAGTCTCTTCCAACTCCAGATGTGGGGAGTCGCCTGGCTGCTCTCAGCAAGGCTCCAGCATGTCTGGGCTAGTTAGGGGATGTGTTAGGACTTGTTGCCCGAAGGCCTTAGGAGGAGTAGGCATGGAGATGGGACCCTCGAACAGAAAGCGCCTGAATGCTGGCTCACCAGTCACGAGTTAGGAAGTTGCTGCGATGTTACTGGGGAAGAAGACATGTAACAAGTTGTTGTGCCTTAGGTTAACCAATTAGTGTACACCTAATGTATAGAATAAGCCAATCGGCAGAGAACACGCTAAGCCAAGAAAACTATAAGTATTTGTGGAAAACAACAATAAACGGACATCTTGCTTGCATCAAGCTGCGTCCCGTCTCTCCATCGCGACATCCAGCTATTCTATGATTTTATGATTTCAAATTCTACCCTACGTGACAAATAACATTTAAACCACAGATACCACAGACAATAACAACAGTGATGAGTATCTATCAGTGATTCTTGAAGTTTTGGAAGTGAGAGGAACCACTGTTGGAGAATTCACAGTTTAGTCATCTACTCCTCCTGAAAGTCAATTATTGTACTTCCATACTGCAACAGTCAACACATCATTCAACGTTCACCTCAAAAATGCCACACAGGTCATTCTTGCTCAATGTGCATGCTGGGAAGTGTTTTCCACATTATAAGAACCTGAAGCACTTTTGGTTTCTTTTGGTGTACCTCCTGGTAACAAACATAGGCTAAAATTGCGAGATTTTCCCTGCCAGTGGTGTCTCAGAATTGCCAGAACAGTTGAAAACAACCAACCTTTAAGCCCATAATCTGAGGATTCTGGCATGCTACACAGTACAAATATTTTGCCAGGGATGGAAAGAAGTAAGGCATTATCACCTGAAGCTTTAGATATGACCCATAAAGACTATCTGTTTCTCTCACTGTCTCTGTGCAGGGAGATAGAGCAAAACAAGCTGTTCCATGTGCAGCAGAACTAAGGAGAACTTGTTTCATGCAGCTTTGCATCCTGCATTCATACCAACTTGAACTTCAGCCTTTAACCCTTACCTACCAGATTACAGATAACCCTTATCTATCAGGTTATAGATATATTACACACACAACATCCTACTCCTAATTCAGCATTATGTGGATGCTGGTCAACATTATTAGGCGAATTTATGAGTGAATTTATTCTGAGATAACATGGCAAGGAGAACTAATTACAGCTCATGCCACATTTGGCCAAGACGGCCATCAGGAAGCCTAGAGTAACCAATTGTGCTTCTCTTTCAGCTACAGCGAATTGGCACAGAAGTTTCAGAATTTGCTATAGTATGTTTCTTTCTGTATGAAACCAAGCTGAGGACTCACACAGCACTCACAATCTTAAGAAAGGTATCTCGATAGATAGGGAAATACTACAGAAAGTGACATAACAATCAGCAGGTTGAACAGACCAGCAATTTAACTCAGAGTTTGGCCTGGCTTATGAAATCCCTGATTAAAAGAACAGGGGTCATGATGAAATACTGTTGCAATTTAGCAAGTCATGAAATGTGTGTGGTATAACCAACAGTAATTAAAGTACTATAATCAATGTCTCATTCAATCCATATTCATTTGCAGCTTTACTTCACTGATACAATTGAATCTGTTTATACAACCTAAATGTACTGATAATTGTATAAATTTTGTCTAGTTTCACATTATTTTTTTGAACCTCAAGAACTAAATATTTCATCTTTCTGTAACTGACAAAACGGAAAGTTTTTCTTCCAAACCAGTTTCAAATAATTTCCAACTAACCAAAAATCCTATGGGGAAAAGAGCACAACAAAATCAGTTAGTAACTCTGAAAGTTTCCATGCTTTTTCTACTGCGAGGGACAGAAACTGCATACTGGTGACTACATGTGGTTCTGCTATTTTCATTATATTAACACTTAGTAAAGTGTTAGAGCCAAGTATCATGATGCCATTCACTCTATTTACTAAGTTCTTGGGATAGAAGAATTGATGAAGTATTTTGCACTCCTCAGATGAGGATCTCTGACCTTAGTGGGTAAAGAAGGGAAGAGTCATCACCAAGTCCATCACCATTGTTATAAGGCTGTAGGTCAAGGCAGACATAAAACTCATCATCTCTGATTTTCATATAATATAGGTTTCTCTATCATAAACACAATCCATGCTTTAGCTCCAAGCATTCGGACTGAAATCATAGCAGAAGAATGGGCCTCCAAATTGGGCTAGAAAGAATATAGTTTTTTTGTTTTTTTCTTTTTTTTTTTTTTGCTATCTATTCATTTGCTACATGACTTTTGGTCTAGTCCAACTTACCCCTTGATGCCTCAGTTTTCCTTCAGATTTGAACAGAAATGGAATAGCACATCTGTTCAAGGCTCTAGGCACTTCCACCCTGAAATATACAGGAAAGAGAACACAAAACTACTCAGCCTCCTTTACCCAGTCCATATGCTTTTCTAAAGCTGCTAAATATGGTCATTCACAAAAGCATTCACAAACAAAAGACCCCTCTGAACATACATGAAGACAGACCAGAACTATTTTGGACTAGAAATGAAACAGTCAAGCCTGTTTCTTTGCAACAAAGAAAAGCACCTTAGCAACAGAAACAGTTTTGGTAAAGAAACTAAGTAAAATTTATACACTATGCATTTAGAAAGTAAGCTTCCCAAAACAGGGTCTTAGCCATGGGATTTTCTGTGAATCACATAGCACAATGCCATTCTCCTATCTCGAACAAATAGCTCCTACAGCAGTAGACTACAAACCATCACCACCATTTACTGTACCCATTTCAGAGAAGAGGAACATGCAGAGCAAGTACATTTGTTTTTTCAAGTGTCCACCTCCAGCCACAGCATCAAATCTGGTTCTTCCTTCCAGACACAGCACTTCTCTAGGTTCTGCATTATACTTGCACAAATCCTTCAATGAAAACCGCTCAACACTATAAATGTTTGTTTCATTTCCACCTTAAGATACTCAGAAACCTTAATCCTATTAGCACCAGTAGATTTACATATGAATAGTAAGTTCCAGCTGAGCAAAGTGAGGGGGACAAATTCATCTCACCTTCTAGCAGTACCAATCACTCTGCATTTCCAAGAGGAAAAAAAAAGAAAATAAAGAACGGAAATTTAAGCTACCAATGTAAAAGTGCAGTGCTCAGTACACATTTAGAAGGCCACCTGAATAAATTAGATATTAAGCTCCCTTTCAAACAGAGGTACATTCTAACACTACCAGGAGCTGAAGGTGTAATAGTAATTCCATTACTCTGAATATGGCTAAATATACTAGTGCCATAATATAATACTCGGGCTCTTGTAGCTTTTGTTATTCACAGATTTTATCTTTTCACATGCAATGTATCAGAAATTACTAAATTTATCTCACTGCTTGTTTAAGAAAAGTATTTCTCTGATCATGAAATCCAGACCATAATAATTTGTATCACATACTTCAAGCATTTAGTAATTTCATCAACTTTTCTTCCTTAACTAGTTAAACATCGCACCTTCCTCATTTTATTGGAAGATAATTCCAGTATCTAATTCTTTTGCTTTTTTTAGAGCTTTATATAAATTTTCAGACTAAAATTATACACACTTTATGCTCCCTTTCTCTTGCATCATCTTGACCTGTAGTTCCTCTCCTTCCCAGACATGAATCCTTCCAGAAAATTAGAGTTCATTTTTATTATCCTTCTGCAGCCCCCTCAAGACAGAGCTGTAGAACACAAGCGGTTTACAGATCTGACAAATTTAACAGTAGGAACAACACTTCCAAAAAAAGCAAGGTCACAAGCTCAGAAATGGAACAAGAGAGAAGAAAAGCTTAGGAACTGCTGCAGAATAGGTGAAGTATTAAGAGTACCACTCAGTAAACACTCTGAGCTCGGACACAGGCCAACCGTGGCCCAGAAGTCGTGTAAACAAATTAGTTCAGACTGCTGCACCATAACTTATGCTGAGAGCCCCGTTACAAAAATAAATTTCCACATACAAAAAGTTTTCCCAGTCTTCCTACTATACTCTACATTTGATAACATCTGATTAATTTTTTTCTTGAGCATAAAGGAACCATGCATCAATGCAATCCCGATGCACATACTTTAATATTTCTATACTCACATACCTCTTCTGATGGATTAAAAAACTGCACATTCCTTTTAATAGTCTAATTTTACTGATGACTGACCAGGTATTTTGTAGTAACATTAATATATACAGATCTTGTGCTTCCTCTGTCATATCCAGCTGAAAAGCTGTCTGCTTACAGCAGAAATTCTAGTAATGAATCTCTAAATGTATCAATATTTGGCACTTGCATTTCATCCTATTTCTATTTCTGCAGCTCTTAAGGTCATCAAATGCTTCCTGACAGGTATTCCCAACCTTCTGTATGCTGACAATATGTAGCAACTTTATATCCACAAGCTATTTTTTTATTCGTGGCTTTTTAACAAATCCGCTATTTTAAAAACCTTGTATATTCATCTTCAGAACATGTATTTCCCATTAATAATCTTTTAATGTCTAACACTGCTTTACATTAAAGTGCATTCCTTCTTGCACTTACCTACAAAATTAGATCCTCTACCAGCATATAGCTTTTCAGTAGCTAAAAGCATGTTCTTTAGACAATAGTAAATTATATTCTTTAAATATCACTAGTGTGAAAGAATATTGAGTTAATGTTGCAACAATGTTTCTAGGTATAAAAAGAGTCCGTCCACAGACCTAGAGATAAGGAAGGAAAATATTAGGAAGACACTGAACTTGTAATTATGATTGCTTTGAATAACACCCTGTAGGAAACACCTCTACTTTAGTACAACTATTTGCACTCTTTCATCATTTCAAGACAGAATTTCAAAAACTGCATATGCAAATACAGCAAATTACATCTAGAAAGACATTTTTAAAGCTACCTTTTAGATAAACATCTAACTGCAATATCTAACCCTATCAAATGCATGAGAGGTACCACATAACTCATCTTAGACAAGAGAATAACTTCCAAATGTTATGCTTTAAGAAAGTTTCACACTTGGATTACCCTGAATACATCATCCAAGTAAGACCGAGCTGTACCGATATTTTAACAATGCTTGCTCTCAGTAACTCCTGTTGCTACCAAGAATGTTTCTCAACAAAAGTTACCACAAAATGATAGGTTTGTTTAGGGTTAGAGAGACCTCTGGACCAAACCTCTCCCCAAACAAGAGCAACTTCAAAGCTACATCCGGATTACTAAGGGCCTTCGCGGTCAAATTCTGAATGCTTCCAAGGACGGAGATTCACTGCAAATTTTTCTCTGTTAAATGCAATCATCAGTCTTTCCTTACTGCAATAGCACCTGTTGCTTCTTTTGTTTTGCACCACAGAGAAGTTTGCCTCATCTTCTCCATAAACAGCCATTATTAGCTAGTTAAAGAAAGCATTTCAATCCCTCTTTGCTTTCTCTTCACCAGGGTAACCAAACCTCAGATTCTCCTTGTAAATTTCACACTCCAGCCCCCTAACCATCTCAGTAGCTCTCTGTCACGTTTGCTCCAGTTTGCCAGCGTCTTTTTTTTTTTTTATCTGATCGTGTTATTTACATTCTGTTTTCAGACTGATTCTGACCTCATAGCCCACAGCATAACTCATTGTTACCACTGTCTTCAGGGCATTTTGAGTCCACCTTTTTGTCTTCCATCTTCAACCAGATTCCATACCTACCCCACAATGTTACCGCTGCAAAAACTTAGTTTTTTTCCACTCGATATTAAGTATCACTTACATACTTTGTCTCACATCACACTTCATTCCACCTCCTCCACACTGTCAATAAGGTCAGCCTCCTCTATTATTTGCCCCTTTCACACTAATAGTCAAATACTTTGTTCTGTCTTCTGTATGCAAAGTACATTTCCTACATACATCACAAGTCCTGTGTGTTCTTCCCCAACAGGTTTTTGAGCAATATTCTCCTTGAAAACACAGAATACTTGCTGATTGTCATGAACAAGGTACAACTTGTATACACTATTTATATAAACTTGTCAACATAACCGGATTTACCTACTTATGTACCCATGAATTACCCCATCCTTCCTGAGACTCAAAAGTTATTGCAACTTCTGGTTGAGAAGGCAGACAGACAGCTGAGGTCGTGAGCTACTCTCTCATCGCTTCTGAAAACCTGCTTCCATCAGGAATGGAATTTATTATTTTTCCTGATGAATTGTTGAAGGAGTTTAAATTCAGTTCAGTACAAGAATTGTGGTCATCAAGATTTCCTCTATCTACATATTGCCCATGTTCTGGCTTAGAGCTCTTCTTCAAGCTACTGTGTATCCGCTGTGTTATGGTTGCAGCATGTGACTTCCTGCAGCTTTGCAACTGGTATGTAGCAAAAGTGCAAATACGTCACTGTCAATACACAAAAACATTATGCTACCATACTTTCACAATGTAAGTTTAGCCCTAGAAATCATATGTTTTATACGTGAGGAAGATTTAGTTATACATTACTATGGCAAGTCATAAAAATTCCACCTTGTAAATTGAGATTAAAGACATAGAAGCAAGAGTTTGAATCACTCCACTGTTATTTATATATTTTAAGTTTAGACTGTTCACAATCTAAAAGAATGTAAAGAGTTTACTGTATTGTGTTCATAAACAGAAAAAAATGGAGCAAAAAAGGCATGATCTGTTGACGAAAGTTAGTCCCATGGCTTTCTCTAAATTAACACATCAAGAAACAGAAATAGTAAATAGAAATTAACATAAAAAATAATAAATGCAGGACAACCTGAGAATCAGAGATGCTGAGTGAGAGTAGTAGCACTAAAGGTGCTGACATGATGCACAGGATACAGTTCCAATGTAACAGTTGAACTGTTTCAGTGTCCTACTGCCACTGAAAGCTACTGCTCTCACAGCACTGTCCGCGATTCATTATTCATTTCAGTGAGAAAGGACAATATAGTACACAAATAGGAAAGTAAGAATAAGATGATCTAATCTTATCCTGAAAGGTGGTACCCAAGGAGAAATCTGTATTTTAATTTCCTAATGCAAGTAAGAGCTGGACTGAGAAACAGGAGAAAGGCACCAACCATTTCTTTTTTTCCCTTTGCCTCCTTCCGTGTATTTTCAGCCACAAAAACAAATACTCTGCCTCTCCTACTACTGTTGTTACTAGCCGCTCTTCAAAACACTGTTTTACAAGAATCTTCTCATATTCAATTATTCTATTTCTTGCTGCTTTCCTTTTTTCTCAATTCTGTTCATTAGCCAGGTTTCTTTCCACACTGTCCCCACTGCTGCATGCAAAGATCAAGAGAAATATTTACTACACAAGCACCAAGTAAAACTAGGATTAATCCCTTTGATACCTCAGGACAGGAGACCAACAGTGTAGTATATCAATGCAAGTGTCAGTGGAAGCAGTGGTAAGAAAGGGATGTAATCTTTGGGAGCACAGATACACTGAATTTTCAAACCCATAATTATTACACAGTAATTATTTAAACCTGAGATGTATACCTGGACCCAGACATACACGGGGAAACAAGCTACAAAGAAAAGCAAAACCAAAACAAACACTTCAAACAAACAAAACCCACACAGAGAGAGAAAGGTCATAGGAACTTTGATGAAAATTACTGTAATGAAAGGTCTCTCACCTCCAGAGACTATCTGGTTATCTAAGGTAGGTAATTTTGGTTTCACCTGTTTCTACCACCACATCAAGACCTGGTCTGTATGGGGAAATCAGTCACTCAAAAACCTCACATCCCAATGTCCAGTGACTGTCAAAAACCCTGGTTGTTCCCACACACCCAACTACATACATATTATATATTTATATATATAAAATAACCCCATACACTACATCCACACTGAAATAAAGACATACACATACTATGACATCAACTGTCCAAACAAACTTAGGTGACCAAAGAATTTCTATCACACTGTTCAGCAGAATCCACGAAACTTTACCTTACACATTTTCCAGCACAGCAGCGTAACAACCTTGGCAACCTCTGGCCATTTTTACTATCACTACTGTACAGAAAAGCACCTAACACTTAACTAGGTAATGCCCACCTCAAAGGAAAACACCATTCTTATCCAAAACTTTTCGTTATTTTTTTCCCAGTTAATTCTTAAACATACGTTACATTAACACTTGTTTGCAGTTTTAATCCCTCTGAAAATAAATTTCACTGTGTAGGTCAGTTAAATAAGCTTTCCCTTACTTTCTCCTGTTCCTGCCCGAGTGTTTGAGCACCTGGTGCTTCTGGGAAATTATAAGCAAGAATGATTAATCAGTCTTTGACTGTAGAAACTGAGAGGGTCCTCAAGACTGCCTCAAAGTACAAACAGCCATCTTGGAGACCAAGGTATAATTTGTCTACAGTCTAACCTTACACAGAAATTGTTAAATGCAAAAATATACGGTTAAGGCAAAGCATAACCAACAGACTGTAAGAACACATGATAGTAGTTAACTTCAAAAACATTTTCTAATTGTCAAAATTTCTGCTACAATGTGGCCAAGATCTCTCAAGCAGTAGGTGGAAAAGGTGTTTCCTAACAATTTACTATCATTCACACAATTTCAAGCATCAAAAGGCATGAGCTGTGTATCACGCAATGGTTGAACTCCATGATCTACGATTACTCTCAATCTTGGAGGTCTTTTCCAACCAAAACAATTCTATGATTTTAAGCTGTGTATGATACCTGACTAGCCAAAGGGTGCAGAAATGCTCTCAGCTGATAAGGTCCTGGCAACTATAAAAGTTGCAAAGTTTTGGGGTTTTGCCTTTTATAATAATATCACCCTCTACACCATCTTAGCATGTTTTACCCATTTTCAAGCTGAAAACTTGAAAAACTAAGAAATTATACCACATAGGTAACTTCAAGTAGAGAGAAAGTGACTACAATTAACACTACAGCCTGGTGTCATACTATCTATACATTTGGCTGGATAGACAAACCCTTATGAGAAATTAAATAATTTCTGACACAGTGGGACATGTCCTTCATTGTTTCAGAAAACAGCTTGAAAGGCAACTGACATCATGGTGAAATAATCACATATTCTGAAAGGCTATTTTTTAGAAATCAATACATTTTTGTTAAGAGTCACATTTTGACTGTCAGTTGGGTTTTAATCTGCCTGGTACTCAAACTGGTTTTCCAATTACAGACTTGTAAATTCTCTTAGTATTATACATAGACACACTCAAGCAGATAACCCAAGCAGGATTAGTGCTATTGAGCCAATCACAAAAATTTCTGGCCAGTAACATCCCCCAGTAACAGTATCTACATTAATAACTTTAGTTGTTACAAGTTTAGTTTAGGTATATTAAGGTTGTAGTTACAGGTGCGGCTGGACAAGCAGCATCAAAATGAAGTTGAAGAGAAGAAATATTGTAAAAGCAGAAAATTATTAGACAACTTCATATGCCATTAGTGTTTCCCACAGTTAAACTGTGACAATCTATTTGGTAGCATGATTTAAAACAAACAAATGCAAAATTCTACATTTTCCACCTCAAACACAAAACAAAGGGAGAGGAAAATATACAAACCAGAAAGGACTCCAAAGTCAATGTGCAATGACTGCCTGCAACAGTACTGCTTTTTCAATCTGTTTTTTTAACAACTGTACTTTTCAGAGATGTAAATTAAATTGCAGTGCTAAGGAGAGTTCTTACCACAAAAAGTAAACGAAACTCCAACAAGAGGTTTTATTCACTAATTTTGATTAAGAGCATTTTCCCTTACTTTTCCAGTTCTGGAGAGTCAAAAGGTCATGACCCTGTGCATCAACCACTTCTCACTACAGCTCAACAGTTCTGAATAAACTAGTCAATACAATCATTTAATTTTATTAATTGCAACACTGTGCTACCTCTTGTGGAGAAAGTTCAGATTAACAAAGGAAGTATTCAATAACTCTGGATGGGGTGTGTTCTGATTAACCATGATCACTCTTAATAAACTCCCCTACTCTACAAAGATACTTAATTTCACATCATCCACAAAAGCTTGGATTAATGGTCTTCATGCTCCCCAAGTACTACACTGTCAAACTCATATAACTAAACTGCCAATTTTATAGTACAAGAAATTAGAAAAATCAGCTATAAAGTTATACTTCATTGACTACCATAATTTCCCTAGCTGGTCTTAATATAATCACCGCACAGGGAGTACTTCTTTAGCTTTAGGAAACCTAGATGTAGCACACTCGAAGATGGGAAGGTGAACAATCATGTGGCCATTGTCCTGTCATATGAACCTGACCCAAAAAAGCACAGTGGGTAGGGTCATGGATGAGAGATGACAAACTGAACCATGGACACCTTAACCCTCTGTGCCTTGCGCTTTCCAAATACACATCTGGTAAACAGGTGATTGCTAATTTCTGAACAAACAAAAAATTTCACATTACTGCCAAGACAACCAAACCTCCAGAAGACCTAGCCATCTCTTGTAATCTCATAGCAAACCTGCCTGTTCGGCAAAAATTTAAAATAATCTAAGAGATCGAAGGCCCTCTGAAGTGGACTGCAATAGTATCTAGAAAATAACAGGAAAAGCAAGAAGCACATAAGATGTGGAAGACATCTTAGAGCTACTAACTTATACATGTACAGAAAGAGAAATAATTCAATGGCCAGAGGTTTAGGACATTATTCAGATCACATTACAGCATATAAGACCCCTACGAAGTACATGGGAGAGACAGTGGGGAAAATCCCACTGCCCTTGCCCTTTGTGGCTAGAGAGAAAACATTCATGCTCTGTCCCAGACACCTATCTACCAAACTGAATGAGAATTTTCTAAATCAGGATGTGTCGCTGAACACAGTCATTTCTCAAAGTGGGCACACCTTAGAAAACACTTCCATTGAAACAGACTTCATTTTAAAATAACAGAGCTAAGTTGTTTCAGCTTTATAGCATTAGAGTATTTCTAAAATAAAACACTTCAGGCACATTCTGATTGCAGGTCTAGTACACTTTGATTTGAATTTTCTCCACAAATACCACTATGTTGTTTTCAAGTGTCAGATTAAGGATTTTTACCAACATCAGATTTCAAAAAAATCAGAGATGCTGTAAACTTTTTGCTTTGGAGCAGAGTGTCATAAAAAACTGTACAACATACCATGCAGAAAGTTCTTACTAGTCCATATTATTGCTAAAACTAAGTATCAGTAAACATGAGAACATATTCATATATGCTAATCCATGTTTCCCCAAAATATCCATGCAGATTTATCTGTTCCATTGTACTGAAATTTAGAAGTTGCTAACACCTTTCAATCAGCCAAAACATTACTCAGGAACTATTTTAGCAACACACTCTGAAAGTCAGTATTCTCAAATCATTTATAAATACTTTTAATCAAGCACTGCAGTACTGTAAAATGAAAAATTAAATTTATTGCAAATCAACAAGCATGTCCCCTCAGAAATCACATTTTATCCCACAAACCTATCCAACTCACCCAAGTCAAAACACCTCTCTGTATTTTGCAAGGCGGGAAAAGGACTAAGGCCTTTCTATCTAGTTCACATCACACACTTCCAAAGCTACAGCCTCATTCCTACTCCACCCAAACAGTATCTCCTGTCAATGCACCAAAATAAAATAAGGCAAGAAAGATTCTTAGTTCCCCATATCCTCAAAGCGGTCTTCCATGACGTGGCTTCTTCACTGGATTACGAGAGTCAGCAATTTATTAGCCAGTTCACTTCACTTACTGAAGTATTCACACTGGGCTTTCCAGGAAGAGGATTCTAACTATGTTACATACACAAACTCTCACTTACAAAATCAAGGAGATAATGAAGACGACAAAAAAACATGGAAAAAAACCTCTTACACAGTAAAAGAAAAAAGTACTCTCAGAAACATTTCTTCAAAAGGCGACTGGTCAAATCTGAAAGGATAAATGCACTGCTACTGCTTCTCGATTCATTAATATATGGCAAACACTTGTTCCTTATTTATGTAATAAGTCACACCATCCAATATGAGAAAGCTGGTCGTCAACTAATGACTGAAACACCAACATTTGCATTTTCCCATTTGAGAACTTATTTCTAGGAGCTGCAGGTATCATTTCATTGATTGAATAAAAATTCATGTATATCTTATAAATAAATATCTAAATTCTAAAGTGACATGCAAAAGTAAAAGAGAAGCATGTCTTAGGCCAGGGACACAGTTCCATGTTAGTGGCTGAACTGCCAAGTTGACTATGCTAGGGCGTATGGAGAAGGCCCAAGAACTACTTCATCAAGGTTAAGTTAGCCCTCACAGGATCACACCAAGGCAATCTGCACTGAATCCTTCTATCACTGCCGACCCTCAGATGTTCTGCTTATCTTTATTCTCCAGGCACTTCACTCTAAATGATGACCATCTTTTCCTAGAGGACGAAACCTCACTACTGTGCAAGAGAGGGCTAATTACAGCTCTCAATTTCTGAGGCTTTAATACAAAGCTCTCTACTACAGAATTTAGACAGCAATATTGTCCCAGCTGTTGCTAAGGTAAAGGTGAACTGTGGTCCATGTGCTACAGGATACATGGATAATCACAATTGACCATGCAGATAATCAAATTAATGAATAAACTGAAGACTAGATTAGTGAGCCATGCTTTATTTTTTAATAGAATTTACACAATTGCATGCTGAGCCTCTTATTTTCATAACCTGTTGAACTGCAACAATTTGCAATTAAGCATTCCCTTCTTCTAGGAAGGGGGTGGATTTTAAAATACAGGTAAGTTATATTTGAACGGCCACAAAGAGATTTATCTATGTTCAAAAAACCCCCATTAAAATTCCATGAAATTGGATTACCACAGTATCTTTTAATTACTTTAAAACTAAACATTTTAAAAAATCCTAAGGTAAGTTTGCTATGTATTTTGGGTCACTCTGTAGTGAAAAAAATAAAGTTACAGCTCTTTGCCTGCCATAACTCACTGATGCATGACAGTAAGTATGTACAAAGTAAGATGCAAACCACAACACTGCTATAAACATTTGTGGAGCATTACCTTTGAGGGAAAACTAAAGATGATCTTCGCAATCTTTCCTGAGATGCAGGTGATAACACCAGCCCTTTAGGGAAGCGGCTCAGCCTTTCTGCTGCTAAACACTAACATTATGTCACAAATCATAAGCTCACTTTAGAGACGATTCTCAGTTCTCTGCAGCTCTGCCAGTGTAGAAAGAATAGAATCCATTTGCTTTTTTTCCAAACTGAGCATTACTTTAGCACAAAGGAGACACAGACACTACACATCTTTCTGGGAATATTCTGATAACACAGAAACATCAAAAATGAAGCAGGATACCCTTTTAGTTTCACTCACATGCCATCTGAACAGAAACCAGAAGCAGCTGAAATGGATCAGGCCTCAATGACCTTAGACTTGCAGCAAGACTGGCATACACATCAAAGTAGGAAATCAGGAGTAGCTAATACTCGGCCTTTCCTTAGGAAGGGGCATCATCCTTTGGTAGCTACTTGTCCAGGCTGCTGAACTACTGAGTTTCTGTTCTGTTTCCCTGCAGTGTAAATGCAAACTTACCAATCTCTGTAATAAAACATATAACCAAGAGCAGAGCAGCTCAGCAGCAAGGAAAAAAATCTGTTCCTGTGTCAACAGGTTGTTTACCTCCACAAAAAAAAAAATAATCTTCACATTACACTCACATGGTCCTGGGACACATCTCAATTCATAATCCATTTTTTCTCTTTGCTAGTTGCCAGGGGAGACAAGAAATTAGAGCCTGCAGAACCACAAGTGGCCATCCCAGGCCACATGTTTGACATTATTGTCTGCATGCTTTGCACACGACAATATTTGTGTCTGAGACACAAATTTATACTGACAGTAGTATACTGGATAGTACTAAACCACTATCTCACATAAGCCAATATTCTCTCACATATCTGTTTTTCAGGTTCATGTTACATGTAACTTGAGCTGCCACCACTGCTAATTACTCCTAATGTTTACTAACAACAACCATCCTCTTCTGCACCTTCTGAGACACTGACTGTCAAGTAGATATTTCTTACTTCTAAAAGATTTTAAGAAAAATTATCAAACACTGCTCTGTGCTCTTCAGAGGACAAGTATCTGAGTTATTTCCAAATACATAAGAATTTTACACAGGTTTTTATATAAAAATGTTTCAAGTTATCTGAAGCTAATTAGTGTGCTAGTAAGCTAAATGAGTGTTGAATTTATTAAGCTATGTTCAGAGTTCATACAGTTATTGCAAAGAAATCACAAGCGTGAGCCTACCACTACACCTCAGCAATCAGCACTCCACCCCAATCCCCTGAAATACAAACATCTTTAACTTACAAAGATTCATAAAATGCTTAATAATGATTATGACAAAACCCAAATTAACCACAGGACAATACTACCTAACTGTGACAGGGTCATAAAGCTATTGTTGGTCTCAATGGGGTAAAGCTAATCTACAAAATGATCATATATTATTTAAAGAAAAAAACAAAAATGCTTCTTAGTCTTGTGTGCACTAAGACTATTCACTACTATAATCATTAAGTACATTAAAAAATACTTTACTGCATTTGAATACCCTAACATTTAGGAACTAAGCCATTAAAGTCCTTGTTATTTCTTATTTCAGTAAGCAAATACATTGGTATCCATCAGTTTCAAGCAATCATACACATAAACCCACTGAATGCAACCCATCTGCAGAAGTATCGTATTAAAGCATTATTTGACACACAACCCTATTAATGAACCTGCTTGTAACTTGCTTTGCAGGCTATTTATTCACCATAATCATGCACAGGAAACAAACCTGAATTCCTTCTATCAAGGCGAATGCCATTTTGCTAATAAAATCTCTATGTCCTGCACAGCAAGTTTAATGTGTTTGGTAAATGACACTGTTTCTATAGGGTCACCTTTAAAACTACAGAGCGTCTATCTTCTAATTTTTGTTTGGTTTTCATTACAAAACAGCATCAGCCTGTAAGCATCATCATAAAACTGATGAGGTTTTTCTGTTCTCATTTCAAATAATTATCTGCTATATCTCTAACAAGCTTTAGGGTATCTTCTATCAGAATTTCAAAACTAGTGTATTTTACTACGAGGTATTTCGCCCATTTGTACTGTCCTTCCCAAAACACTTGTTCACATTTACACCTGTGTCAATAATTAGGTGCAGGTAGGAGACTCTCAATGGTTTTGTTTCAGACAAACACTGTTCTCTCCCACAATTCACATAAGGTTACATGGAGTGTCTGCCAGACTTGGGCAAGTTGATTAGCTCGGACTCTCTAGTTAATCGTGCATCAGCTGACTTTCAGTAACTGTACATAAGGCCCATGAAAAATGCAAACTAATTCAATCTGCCTCAGCCAGCAACAAAACAGGGTTAAATTAAGCCAAGTTATGTGCAAACGCCACAGGCTACATACACACAATTGAACATTCACTGTAACTGAACACACTGTAGCTTCAAATTATCAGGACTTCAGTTGTGTTGAATTCTCAGAAGTCCACCTAAAGAGTTCTTTACAAGACTCCACTGGGTAATTGTTTATCAATATGTGATTAAGAATTTCCTTAATTCCATGACATCATTTGTCTGCTTGGAGCGTAGAAAAGGGATTTGTCAGGAACAAACAAAAATGCTTAGAGAAAAAGACAGAATTCCTATTCTGAAGTCTACTAATTCAATACAATCATTTAACATGCCACTAAATTAAATATGTAGCTTTCATTGTTCTTTCTCCAGGTTGCAGGCTAAGATTATCGTGTGATGTGAAAACTAAGAATGTTTACCTTCCAGTATTATGGTGGCTTGTTCATGCAATGGTATTTTGTGAATTACAGACAAAACAATCTTTAAACCAGAACATTTTTATTGCAGTTCCACAAATATTTTAATTATATTTTCCATGGGAAAAATAAATTACCTATTTTTGCAAACAACATGACTAAATTTTACATCACGCTAGACAGAATGCCAGAGGGAATTACTCCAGTGAGTAAATATGCAGAGTCATAACTCTAAATAATCTTTTATAATAGTGACCCTAGAGCGCACAGTGTGTTCCTACAACTCTCTAAGCCATTAGTCATCTAAACTATCACCAGGAAAGTTTACCTATAGCTTATGTCAGAACTGCCACTGTTTTTGCAGAACTGAGCAGCTCAACACCTGTTTTACACGTCAGCCTGGGCAAGATCTTCAGAGTAGAAAGTCCTGTCATACACATGCTTTGAACACACCTAACATACAAAACCGATTGCTTTGCACTGCACTCTAGCCACTGCCTCCAACACTTCCCTCAAAATCTCAGCAGGACCGAGGAAGAACACTTGGCTCGGGGTATCAGAGAGTCTCAAATCCTCCTCAGTACCAGGAGGTTCAAACATGCATTTGTCACTATCCATTACAGTCTCTGACTGACTCTAAGATTCTATGGGGCCTTCCCCTCGTCCCCTGGTTGAAGAAGAACTACACCACAGTGCAGAGAAAATTAATTAGAACAGGGAAGGAGATAATATAATTATCAAATACTGCGATTTAAACTGTCTTTCAGGATACAAAAATCTCACCAATTTTTTCTATTAACTAACCAATATGAACCCCTTACTCAGCACCACAGGAGTTGTGAGTTCCGTTTTGCATGTTCACACATCTCAAATTTTTGACTGACACTCAAGGGCTGACCTTTAACAGCAGTGTCACAAAAAAGTCCCTTTTGATCTCACTCCAATTCCTTTTTATGACATCGGAATCCAGATGGAAATTCTACTTATTTCACTGTAACAACTTTTACAAGGCAATGCTTAAAAATGTATCACAGCACTTCTGTATGTTAAAATTCTTCTAAGTAAAAATGTTAGAGAGCTGACTTTAAAAAAATCAAAACAACCTCTAAACCAGAACATTCAACACAGAAAGGCTGATATCAAAAAAAAACAAAACAAAAAAAACCCACACCATTACTTTTTCTAAGTATCAACTCAAAGCTTTCTAGACTTCTTCCAGGAAATCCCACACCCACAGGCTGAAAGTCTTTGCAAAGGCAATCAAAAGTTAATAAATGCCCCTTGCCTTCAAAAATTCTGACAGAGTCCTTGGATTATGTAATCATGTAACATTCCCCTGCCACCCCCAGGCTCAATCTTCCTCGAGCTTACAGGAGGAATCTGCCCTGGAAATGAATCAGAGGCTATTCATAAGGCTGTAAGGTCTGTTGTATAC
>NW_008669887.1:5937-8892 GCF_000695815.1 Acanthisitta chloris | reverse complement strand
TCAGACCAGATAGCAGGAAACACAAAATGCCACTCTTGGGAATCTCATTCTATTTTTATTACTAGTGGTAAATATTTCTGTGTTCCTTTTTTCCTGCAGGCTCCAAAGTCTAATTTGAAGAAGCACTGATTAGTCATATTTGTAACCAAAATTAACAAAATCTGTTCTACTATTATCATGCATTTTATGATGAAAAAAAGAAAAAGAAGAAAAAAAGAAATCTAGTTAGTTTAAAAGTAAGGTCCTACAATTGTACCAGCCAGACTTCCAAGATTAATAAAGATCAACTTCTGCATCTCAATTCTCAACTTGCATGATGACATACTGCCTAAAAAATACTTCAAAAATAAGTATTTGTGGAGCATTATGATGTTCCAATACACATCACAGAAAAGCCTGTAAGGAAATTAAGACTTCTGTCTCTGGAGCAAGGCTTAATGATGTGAAGTGATTCAGGCAAGAGGCTACACACTGAACACCAAAGAGAAATCAAATTGCTTCATCATAGAAGACCAGACTGAAAGCAATCTCAAGAGTTTATCTCTTTCCCCAAGGCAGAATCAACAATATCTAAGGCAAATCCTAGGAAACATACACATAACCTGTTGTATTAAAAAAAATTAATTAAAAAAAACCACAACTCAATTCTACAGCCATCTGTTGTTAGAAAAAAAAGTGATGGCAGACTTAGAGTACCATAATGCACTCACAAAGATGGCAAATGTAGACCACAAAGGTAATCTAAACTACAGAATCCTCTATCATTTGGTCTTACAAGTACTCCTTATTTCTGAGCTTTTCTTTTTTTTTTTTAACTACGTGATTTCCTCAGTTAAGGGAAAAAAAAAAAAGGACAATTCAAACAATGAATTCCTCTGTGTGAAATAATGCTTCTTTGCCCAGCCAATCCCTGTTTTGTACTTCTGGCTTCTCAGGCAATTTCTTCTTCCCCTCTCTGGCCTCTCTCAGAACATACTTCCCACCCATTCTCATCCCTGAACTGCTTCCCTTCACTGTACACACAATTCCAGAGTGCCCTTCTATCTTGGCTCCTTCACAGCTCTTCTATCTTTCTTAAGGACATTTGTATCTGCCCCACCAGCTCTGCCATTCAGTTCAGTCATTATTTCATAGAAACAAAGAATGAATCTGGGTTGGAAGGAACCTTAAAGATTATCCCCCCTGCCACGGATAGGGACACCTTCCACCCCCCCATCCAACCTGGCCTCTAATACTTCTAGAGATGGGACAGCCACAACTTCTCTCAGCAACCTGTTCAGCCTCTCATCACTCTCACAGTAAAGAATTTCTTCCTAAGATGTACTCTAAACCTACTCTCTTTCAGTTTGAAGCCATTTCCCCCTATCCTACCACTACATGCCCTTGTAAGAGGTCCCTCTCCAGCATTCCTGAAATGCTCCCTGGAGGTAGTGGAAGGTCCTATAAAGCCTCCCTAGAGCCTTCTCTCCTCCAGGCTCAACAATCCCAACCCTCCCAGCCTGTCTTCAGAGGAGAGGTGTCGGGCCCCCTGAGTATCTTTGTGGCCTTAGAAACTTCAAGCTCCTACCTCCTCCCAATTCCTACCCTTCAAACTCTCATTCCCTTCCCATCTGTGTAAGCCTGCTTCCAGTCTGCTGCCCTCCTTCTCCATGTGTTCACCCTTCCAGACACCTGCAACTTCAGTTCCTTCTTTTACACACTCAAATTACTCAGCACTGGGGATAAGAAGGAAATGGACACCAGAAAACTAATCTGTACCAAATCTCAGTGCTTAGAACTTACTAGGAAAGTCCTCTGGGCATACAAAATTTTTGAATAATGCCTACAATCAGAGAAGTCAGTTGGCTTTACAGACACTTTTGCCCATTTTTTGGACAACTTTTCACATGGGAACAAAACGTGCATCCCTAATGCAAAAAGTCACCTCACACACAAATTTTGAATTCCTTTTCCAAAAGAATAGTCATGTTCCAATTGCTTAAAGAAAAGGTCAGGAATAATTTTTAAAGATTTTTTTTTCCTCTACCAAGACCCTCAGGAGCTGTGAACTATGATCACTTTAAGCTTTATTAAAAGAATAAGTCAAAGGGCATTCAGTCAACATGGTGCATTTCGGCCCAAACGACTGAAGTGTAGCCAAGTCAGAAGTAAATTCATTGCCTTTAGACAGTACCTGTCAGGAAACCGATAAGCAAACACTACCAGTCCTACCTATACAAAACATGCAAGGAGAAACATGCATTCCTAAAGTCAACTTGTACCTGCTAAGCAATGCTTCAATTCCTTGTAACTGCCAAATTTTAACAGGACACACTGAAGTTTTGCTATGTAACAGGTTATGCCTCCATAGAAGTTTTTACAAGAGATTGCCAGGAAGAATCAACCACTACTGAGCACGCTAGCAGAAGAAAATCCATTTTCCCATATTTAAAAATGTAAAATCTAGCATCCACATAGTAAAAAGTAAAAACACCTCCTTAGTTTGAACAAGAAATTTAACAAATCACCAAGCAGATTTTTAATTTTCCCTTCAGAAAATAACAAGTTCCAAAATATTAAAGATTTTAGATCTCTACACAGTACTCCCTGTAAGTTCTCACCACAGTCTCATTAGTCCTATCAAAATTTTCCCATCTTTTAGACTACAAAAAGCAGGTTACAGATTATTTTTTTCTACAGGCACTAAAGTAGCTGCTGTATATATCATCTGATAACAGCCCTTTAAATCTTTCCTCCTATCCTCAATATTCAGCAAGCATGTCTGAAGACAAAGAAAAAGCAAGGTATTAGAATGGAAAATAACATGCAAGAAAGGAGAACAGTGTCTGTTAATACCTATGACTTGAAAACAAAGTTTCAGAGACCAAGTATTTGCAACCTCATCCTTTCTGAGTCCCGGGTCAATAAGGCTTAGCTCAAACATGAGAGACAGGGATTGCACTATCACAGACACAT
>NW_008669887.1:5651-5865 GCF_000695815.1 Acanthisitta chloris | reverse complement strand
AAGGTTAGAACTATACACCAAACATTAAAGTTTTAATAAATGTCAGAATTATGGTTGCTTATACCTACAATTTACTGATAGTCATGTATTAAATGATCATATACCAGATTTTGTTATTGACAAGATCACTACCTTATAAATGGTACATGACACACATGTCTTGAAACAAATCTGAGTTACAGAGTAAAAGGAGGTGCCTTCTGTGCAACACAGC
>NW_008669887.1:2172-5569 GCF_000695815.1 Acanthisitta chloris | reverse complement strand
TTCACATCCAAGAGGTCTTTTGCTGAAAACTTTTGAAAAACATGTATCAAAATCAGCTCTTCTTTAAAAAATGAAAACAAAAAAACAAAAACAAAAAAAAAAATCAAACCAAACTATAAAAAACCCCCCACCAATTTAGTTTCACAGAAAACCTTCATCAAGTTAAGGTTTAACCGCAGCAGCAACCAAGAACCACACGGCCACTCACACACTCCCCCACTAACGGGATGGGGGAGAGAATCAGAAGGGTAAAAGCTAAAAAACCTCATGGGTTAGATAAAGACAGTTTAATAGAGAAAGCAAAAGCTGCACATACAAGCAAAGCAGAACAAGGAATTAGTTCACTGCTTCCTAAAGACAGGAGATGTTTAGCCATCTCCCGGAGAGCAGGGCCCATCACACGTAATGGTTCCTTGGGAAGACAAACAACATCACTCCAGATGTCCCCCCTTCCTCCTTCTTCCTCCCACCTTATATACTGAGCATGATGTCATATGGTATGGAATATCCCTTTGGGTCACCTGTCCCAGCTGTGTGTCCCCCCAGTCTCCCATGCACCCCCAACCTCCTTGCCAGCGTGGCAGTATGGAAAGCAGCAAAGGCCTTGACTCTGTGTGAACTCTGCTCAGCAATAACAAAAACATCTCTGCATTATCAACTCTGTGTTCTGCACAAAACCCAAACTAGCCTCTGTGAAGAAAGTTAACTCTACTTCAGCCCAAACCAGCACAGGTAGAAAGGAAAAAAGTTAAAAAGAGGAACTGCTACTTATTCTACTTGTTCCATAATGAACTCATAGCCTCTGACCTATGCCTTGAGCATTTGATATAAAAAGCCTTAGGGGAAGCAAAAAGGTCAATACCTCTCTGCCCAATAAAGATTAGGCATTTGGACCCGGACTTGCAACATCCCCAAAGCAACTTTCTGGCCACGTTGCACTTACTGCACCTCAGAACAGCCCTGGTTTCCTAGCACAGGTTTAGAGCAGCTGACAACAGACTGACATGGCAATGAAGTGCTCCGACCACTAGGTGCAGAGGTTTGCGTTCAAGCAATTTACATCAACTGCAACAACTATCAGGTTAAGAGGCAGAGTTTTATTCCCAAGGGCCAATAACCATTCTGAGATAACTCTAAAAACTAAAACATGAAAACACTACAGCCTTCATGGAAGATTTAGACACATACAGCAGGTAATAAGGCAGGAGAGTGCGCACTGACTGACAAACAAACACATAGCCCAGGTTATAACAGCATACCAGTCAGCTGGCATTTCCCAAGCTCTGCACAAGGAACTGAGCTGCGGCTGTGGGGGTGAGGTTGAACGCAACAGCACAGTTAAAGGCTCAGCTTCCTAGTCTGCTGCTTCCTTGTCTGACTCCCTTACCTTGCAGCCCAGCATTTTTTGACACTGCTCCTCTAAAACACATCATACGTCTACACATACACACTGCCACAAATCCCAAAGGGCTTCACATCAAACCGCAGCAATAAACTGAAAATTTAAAATATCTACTAATATAAAGAATTTTGAGATCTCTTACTGGAAAAACAACCAATACAAAACTTTAAAGGCCATAAAAATGAACTTTTTATAGATTTTTTTCTGACTTTAACAGGAAAATTGCTCTTTGATGTTACATTTCTTTGAAGTCATTTGTGTAAACCAGGTAGCCACTTTCAAATACCATATAAACAGCCATGATCAATCTGACTGGATTCCTTTGAGATTCCACATATGCCTGGGCCAAAATACTTTCTCCCCTCCCTTTTGCCAGTGAGATTTTCCATAGTCCACAGTAGTGACAGGAAGTGAGACACGTATCAGAGGTGCTGCACAATCTCCTGCAACACAATTTCCTCACTCCTGGGGTGTCATAGTTGCCAATATTAAAGGACCTCTCACATGACTTTGGGGGTCAGGTTCAGTTATTAAGAAGTTTGGTTGTAATACAAAGAAAATAAAAACACAAATATAGATTGATTAAATATTTTTAGAATACAAGCCTTAAACAGTTGCCATTTCAAAAGGACTTCCTTTTTTATTTTTAAAAAGGAAAGCTATTGCAACAGCATTAGCAACAAGGATCACCAATTTCAAGCACTTCCTTGCAGGTATCTTTGTGCAACCGAATGTTCATTGTGCTGATGGTTCAAAATCAGCAGCACTCCTAACCTATACTAATTCTAACAAAGGAATCTGAAAAACAAGACAAAAAAAATAAGTGGCATGATACTGAAATGGCCACTCTTTCAAACGTTAAATAGCCACCCTAATGCTGGATGACCCAACTCACACCTATCCGACATCAAGCTCCGAAGTTACCACTACTCGTATTTTTTCTAATTACATATGCCCAAAATTGTTATCCAAGTGTACCCACATTCATGAATATTACACTCTTCTCTAAAATGATTTCTAGAAATCATACATTTGTTAATTTGAAGACTTAATTTCTTTTGTAGGTTAGATATTCAGAATATAGGTATATTTTTTCCTCTCTACAGGAATTATCCGCTGACTTCACATTTCTTGCACAATACTTATGAAGTCTTAATATAAATTCAATATCGTGACTTCAACACTTTGTAATATAACGTACACATAAAAGTTCAGTTGCCACTGAACACACAGAAATTTGCAATAAGAAACTTGTTATACCAACCTCTAGCTCAAATCAATTCACATTTTGACTATTTTTCATACAGCATCCTTCAAAATATATTTATTTGTAGAGGAACGTAAACATGAAACATTTAGGATTAAGGTTGCATTACCTTAATCACACTGACACAACAAAACAAACAAACAAAAAGATTCTATCCCAGGGAAATTGCTATCTATGGCCTTGACTCTGCAAGAAGGGCTCTATGAACATTAATATACATGGAGTGTCAAAGACGCAGTAAGGTTGGTTCACAGTGGTACTTGTTCTCTTATGTAAAATAAGTGCCTTCAAAGGGTTTTAAGGATATAATTTTACTTCTCTGATACTGTTCTGTTGCTCCTAAATCAAAATTTAAACATTTAAAATGTAAAATAAAAATATTATTTCACTTGGTATGCCTGTTCCTATCAATTTATATTTCACAAGTACAAGAACAGCTTGAAATGGCAGCAAAATACTTCAGGGAAATCTTTTTTTTTTGTTGGAGTAACATCAGAAAAAGATTTAAGAAGTTGAGAGGAAAATAATCAACAAAAAAAAAGTACACAAAACAAACTTTAAATGTACAAGGTAGTCAGAAGGACAAAATAAAAGACAGCAAGAAGTATTTTCCTTTGTTGTTAAAATAATTGTTACAACTAACATCTTGAGAATAATTAGTTTTGTATTTCTAGACTATCAATAAAACAACTACATCCTCCTTAAGCAGCTAGCTGTTGTGGCAAACA
>NW_008669887.1:0-2139 GCF_000695815.1 Acanthisitta chloris | reverse complement strand
GTAGTATGAAAATGCCACAGTCCTACTTCACACACACACACTCTTAAACATGCTAGAAACAGAATCTAAAAGAAAAGTAAGTCCTCTTATAAACATTTCAACATTAAATATTTCTGTTTAAGCACATACACTGTGATAAAGCAACTAACTCAGGATTAATCACATATGGCTCAAAGGAAAAAAAGCCAACAAAAAAACTAATTACAAATAAAACCAGACATCTTATATTTCCCTTTACAAATGCACCTATTTTTCATACCAGGAAAGTGCATGTGTTCTGATAAAAAACAAATAAATAAGGGTGCTGTAAACACAACCACACAACCCTGGCGAGATAAACTTGACAGGAACTATGCAACTACAGCAGCTCATTTCCTGCTCATATCTGGTGTATTTAAAGCAAACCTCCTTAAATGAAAAATAAGTCAGAAAAGTTCACTACTGTTAGCTTAGCAAACCCATTTCTCTTCGAAGGAGAGCTGCTTGGAACCGATGAGGAAAGCAACGCCAGAGCTAATGTCGCCTCCTGATGATGAAAACTACCCAAGGACTACAACTACTTCTGCACAGTCCTTTCTTTCCAGCAAAGCAGAGTTGCACTCGGCCTCCACGCACGCTGCGGCCCAAAAGAAAACAGCGATCCCGCTGCTACACACTGAGGTGGGGACAGTTAGAGACGACTAGTGGCTCCCTCTGCAATTCACAAAGTTTAAAAATAAAAAGCTGCTGTTTCGAGGTGTAAATGGTTCCTCTCCACGCACGTAGGCCTGAGGCCCTGTTGCAAACAGTGTCTAACAGGACCAGGCAGCACAAAGACAGGAATGGGAGATTAGTGGGAGGAAGGGAGGCCGGGATTGGGGCTCAGCAGGATCTTCTGGCTTTTTAAAATTCAAACTGCTCCCTGACCAATACAAATCACGGACACGCTACTGACTACTACACGGATTTACAGCATTAAAAACACGCCTTCTATGTGACAGCTATATTAACTTCACCCTTCTAAACACGTACCAGGGCACTCGGCAGCCACGATACCACAGTTTTATTTATAACACTCTAAACACGATGTGCCAGAAAGTTACTCTATTAGATACATCAGTCACTTACTATTGCAACAAATCTACCTGAACAACTAAAAAAAAAAAATCTGCTGAAAATTATGTAACGTCGACACCCGTTTGCCGTTTACAAAATTAGTTTCCACACCAAAGATGAAAACTTTGGATCTTAAAATTTCCTGCAATTATGTAATTTCTGTAGGAGGATCTTTGTTAGTTCACAGAGTGTTTATTTTAAATACACCTCAGTTTTCAGTAACGCTCTCTACCACTTTCAAGCCCAAGATCCACTCTACAGTGAAAGACCTGACACTAATCAACAGTCATTTACAAAACACATTTGACCTGTTAAAATGACACCTAATTGCATATTCAAACATCATGGACACAAACAGCCAATAACAACCTCGGGATCTCAAAGTGATATGGCCCGACAAGAGAGGACGACACTTTTTAAGTATTCCTCACTTTTTGCTTAATTAATTTTGCGTTTGATTCTTAAGTTCTTTGGGTAAGATCTCCTCTTCACCTTGGTCTCTTAAATGTCATAAACGCGGCACTTTACACACGGCCCCTCGCTGTTTTTCTGTTTGCTACAAGCAGAAAACAGTATTTCTTCTGAATTTAATGCATATTCCTGTAACATATACAGCACACAGACACCGAGATTGTGTGGAGTACCCGATACAATATGATTGCCTGTCTGTATTTCCCGGGTCTGCAGGTGTCCGTGCTGTGTCCGTTTCCCCTCGAGCACTATTTTATGCTATAAATACGCTAAGTTATTAACGCACTAATCGATAATATTATTTAGAGATTGCACGTTATGAAACCAAAAGCATCGAAACTTTTGAACGTTCAGAACGCAGCCGGTTCGAAGCAGCAGGCAACGGCAAAGAGACGTGGTATTTTTGTTCCTGGCTATTTACATTGTCTCTCTTCCCCTATTCCTCCACTTACTCCTGGCCCACTTCAGACGGCTGCCTGCGCCGGGACCTTCCTTCCTCGCTCTAGGTGAAGTTGTAAATACGGCAAAGGATCAGCGCACATTTGCGACTAATCGCATTGTTTCCTCCTGCTG
>NW_008669886.1:93350-93748 GCF_000695815.1 Acanthisitta chloris | reverse complement strand
TATATATATATATATATACACATACACTCTGGACAGTTTGCTCTGTACTGCTTACAGTGCAGCTCCATTTAAGCTCTGTGTTTAAAATGCTTCCCAAGAGCCATGCTTTAAATTGAGTGGAGTTGACTACTTATATGAAAAGTCATCTTCTCCTGAATCCCATCCATATCCTGGCAAGTGTCTGCCAAAAATATTATTCCCATCTCCTCTTCTCATGAAATATGCATATGAAATGCCCCCTGAATGATGCCTAAAATATTCATGGATCCTGACCACATTATAGTGGTGGAACCTAGCAGTGTAAAAGATGCCTTGTGACTCTGACAGAGATGATGCCCTATTCAGGAAATTAATATACAGGAGAAGTCTAAGCACACAGGCAAATTCGTGTATATTAT
>NW_008669886.1:78666-93306 GCF_000695815.1 Acanthisitta chloris | reverse complement strand
GCTGTACTCATTTTAAATATATAGTGTGCTTGATAAATATTTGCATTTCAAAGTATATATCAGTTTATGTATAGACATACATTGAAATATACACATATTCTACTATAGAATCAGAATCATAGAGTCACAGAATGGTTTGAGTTGGAAAGGACTTTTAAAATCATCTCATTCCAACCCCCTGCCATGGGCAGGGACACCTTGCACTAGACTAGGTTGCTCCAAGCCCAGTCCAACCTGGCCTTGAGCACTTCCTGAGTTGGGGAGTTCACCACTTCTCTGGGCCACCTGTGCCAGTGCCTCATCAACCTCACAGGGAAGAATTTCTTCCTAATATCTAATCTAAACCTGCTCTCTGCTAATTTAAAGCCATTCCTCCCTTCTCCTATGACTATATGCCTATGTAAAAAGTCCCTCTCCAACTCTCTTGCAGTCTCTTTACACACTGGAAGGGGCTCTAATGTCCCCTCAGAGCCTTCTCTTATTCTGGCTGAACAGCCCCAGCTGTCTCAGCCTGTCTCCATAGCAGAGGTTGTTTGGCTGGATGATGCTCTCTGAGCACCTTTGTCACCTCTTCTGGATTTGCTCCATGAGATTCACATCCTTCCTATGCTGGGAAGCCCAGAGCTAGATACACGAGCCCAGGTGGGATCCCATGAGAGCAGAGTAGAGAGGCAAAGTCACCTCCCCTGTCCTGCTGGCCACACTTCTGATACAGCCTAGGACACAGTTGGCTTTCTGGGCTGCAAATTCATGTAGCCTAGTCAAGCTTCTCATTCATCAACCCCTCCAAGATCTTCTTGGTAGGATTGCAAATCCATTCACTCAGCTTGTACTGTGAGACAAGAGACTTCAAACTGCAATTCTTTTAATTGCATTCTCATTCAGTAATAGGAGAAGACTAGCCCTCTGGTTGATATATAAGCATTTTCTTAATAGTGGTCACTGATTAACTGAATTTAAAATGTATAAATATTTCTCAACAAAAAATAATTGAAAGTCTGAAAAAAACACTTCACTTTTGCATTCTGACTTTGCCAGGAACTTGGGGGAAATGCTTGGCTTCTTTTGAAATACAAAGAAGTAAACAGCTAGTAAGAGCTCTGTAACAGAGATTTATGTTAATTCTCAGAACTCCACAGGGAATGGGGAATTGGGAAACTATCATTTATTCTTGCTGTTCAGTTTTCAATCTCTCAAGAGGAGATAACTGTCTTTCTTTCTGTAGGGAGCTGAATTGACATTCCTGTCCTGGCATGCTCTGGTTTTTAAACCTTCAAAAAGTTTTCAGCTTTCAGTAAAGGTCAGACTTGCCCTTATTTATTGCCTACAATAACCTGTTAAGGGAATCTGTGGATAAATGACTTATTATTATGGTAGCACTCAGGAATCTTCTGTGAGTTTGCAACCTGTTGGGGAAGGCCCTGTATCTCCATGTAATAGGAGACACTGGCTGCTCCAAAGAGCCTTGAAGGCTAAACGAATTGAAGAGAGGAAGGAACTCTGCAATTTGTTTTTCTCATTTACCAGGAGAACAGAAGCACAGAGGTATCAGATGAATTGTGAGGGATCATACAGGCAGGCTGTAGGAGAGCCAGAGCCTGAGCTAACATCTCCTGTCTCCTAGTATTGTGTTTGTCCCACAAGATCTCCTTTGTTTTCTGCTAGTGGAGCCTACATTTCCATTAAAGACGTAATTTTTCATTGCAGTTAAGACCTGTCAAAGAGCAGGAAGGAAAAACCTCTAAACAGAAAAACACAAAGCGAAGCCTGCCCTGCCCACCTTGCATTAGTCACTATCATTAATCCCTCCATGCTGAGTGAATGGAAAAGTTTCCAAATCCATATAGAGCTCAGCAAGACTTCACTTTATCCGAAAGTCACTTTTTGCAGTGTGCAGAGTGTTGAGTCCACACAACAACATGTCAGAAATAATAAAACAAGTGGGGAGAGTGTGAGCACTTCCACTTAGCTACAGAGCCATGGAGAAGTGAATACACACTCTTCTGCGTGCCTGTGTGTGAGAGTTCAGTGGGTGTTAGTCCAAAAGGCATCTGTCTCAGCTGGCAAAGATTGCAGAAAAAGACAAAATTCTGCATCCTTGACTCCTCTAACCACTGCACAGTGGCCAGTATGATATCAGAGCTTCAAGAGGCCAAATCAATGCCTGGCTTCCCTCCCAAACCGTATTAAGGCTGACTAGAGCTCTTTGCATATCATTTTCTAGCAAAGTGATTTGAATTTGTGATTAGTTAAAATAAATTATTCTTTAGGGCTTTTTGGTTTTGTTTAGTTTTAGGTGTTTTTAACAGTCTAATAGAGCAAGGATTATAGTTGTGAATAGTTTAGCTCATAGGTTTTGCACTTATTCTTGAATAACTTGCTCTGGGGAAATCCTGCCAGAAGTCAGTAGAGTTGGACTCACACACACCAGTAAGGAGCCCAGCCCACATTTCTGTCATTTATACCATTTCATTCAGAAAGATATAGGAAAAAAGGTGTTTTGTTCAAATTGATCAATTCCTTCCATTCATGCTTAGAACAGATACTGTTCTGGCAAGAAGAATTGTTTCAAACTTTTAGGGATTTTTATTTCTCTTTTCCAGTTTGAACTTATATTTATTTATCTTTTAAATTTGATTTCCAGCTAAGCTGGATATTTAAAAAAAGTTTCGAATTTCTAAGAAATTTCTGCTTGCAGGGCTCCCAAAACATAATGGCTCTGAATAGAAATGGGATTTTTTGACACAGAGATTTTCCATGTTCCAACAAGTGCTAGGAGAAGAGACCACTTGAAACCTGTTACTACAGTCATCTACTGCTGGCATTCTGCTCCCTTACTCTAGCACTGAGTCCAGGTAGGGCCAGAGGAGGATAACTTGCATTTGGGCTTGGTTTCCCCACCCTTAGAGACTGTACTCGTTGCTCAGGCTCTGAGTCGCAGCCTTGCAGGGAACCAGTGTGCTTGGAGAGCTCTGGCTATAGCCAGACTGTAGCCAGGCTTCTCCGAGCTTCCAGGCTCCCTACTGAGGACCTGGGAGCTGAGCCCAGATTGTATCTACTCTTCCAGGTTCTTGGCTCCAAAACACTCTGTCTGGAAATTCTGGCATCACTCCGTGCCCTAGAGCTACAGACCCTGTAATCCTGAAGACCTTGACTTTGGGGAAATCTTCTTGGTGGGTCTGTCCAGGGGCTGTCCCACCTGCAAACCTTTCTACATGTATTTGATTTTGATGGGTCTACGTGGGGGCTGTCCCTCCTGGAAAGCCCTCTGGTTGAATTTGCATAGCTCTTTAGTGAAAGAAGGGCTTGTGCATTAAATCTGGGGCTGTCTCTCATAGGGGACAACACAGGACAGGTCTCTCCCTCTTGCTCTGTCTTTGGCCCACCTCTGTGGCATGGTATAAATAAGATCCTATTGGTTGGGGACATCTTCTGGGAGGTGAGATGGGTGGGTTTGAAGCTGTAAAGACTGAGGTTATAGGTGGATCCAGGTATCCCACTCCTCAGGTGGGAAGCATCAAGCTACCTACTGTATACTGCACCCCACCCTGATTATGAACCGGGGAGTAAAGCATATTCCTGCAGATTCAGAAATAAACTGCAAAGATGTCATCCTAATTCCCAGTGGACTCCATGAAGTCTCTGTTCCTTTCTCATCACACAGGCCCACTAATTTTGTTCAAGAAAACTGCAAGACTGTGTCTAGTGGTGTAAATTTTCATTATCCTTTTTTTTTGTTATGAGGTAGAAAACCATCAAAACATTAACAAGGCAATAACTGATCTTTCATTCCACTGTCTCATAAAACTCTTTTCAGCTACAAAAGAAAAAGTTGAGACAGCAATTAGAAGTCCTTCCTTCTCTCCACGTTCTCTTCTTCAAGTTGTGAGCATTGATGCCTAGTCAGGACTATCCAAGGTATTGACTGAAGGATTACTTACTACAAGAAATATCTCATTTTCTCTTTGGTTTTTAAGAATAGTCTAGGAAATTCAATGCCAGACAACTTGCATTGATTCCAAGTAGTCTCCTAGCTCCCAGGAAAGTCAGAAAATATTCTTGCTTCATAACAGTAGCTTTGACTCTAAGTTAGAAAAAGTAGTATTTTGGAAATGTGGAGGCCAGTGTTAAGGAAGAGGATGCAGTGGGGGAGGATCTCTGTGCATTCTCACAGAAGCAAATGAAGAAGAGCACTGGATCTCTGCAGTTAGGGACTATATTAACATTGCATTTAGAGGTTGTTTTAGATGGTAGATCGATGACACTGGGGGTGATTTCAGAGCTATCTAACATCACCTGGCTTCCAGACACTCTTCTTGATCTATTTTGAGTCTCTCTGAGTATGAGGAAAGTTTCAGGATGAGGGAGTGTCCCGTATTTAGCTGAGTGAAGCTTGGTGAGTCTAAGTTTTGCAAACTTGTTTTGCAAGCTTCCTGGAGAAATCTTTTCAGGGAAAAATGCATCAATCCCCAGGCCCTGTGTAGTAAAGCCATGAGACTGTTGAAAAGCTGGTGGATGACTTTGTTTCAGAATTTCCAGGATGAGAAGACCCTCTCAGCACCTCTGAGAACTGATGAATGGCAGTCTAGTCCCACTTGCTGAGGAGCCAACATGGAAAATCCACAGGGGGAATGTGAGTGATGGTGTTTGTAGTTTGATGCTAGTTTGAATCACAGTCTGATGAGAAAGAGAGAAGGAACAGCCAATACAAACCATTCTCATCCTGTTCTCCCAGCAGTCTCTTCTCTAAAGCATTGCTTGGAGGTGAGCATACTGGAAATACTATTATTACTCAACTCCTGCTACTGTGAGACCGCCAGCAACTTGTGCCTAAGGAGCCAACTTAAATGACAATAAAGTAAAATCTTTGGCAGCAGGGAGTGTTTTCTTCTCAGTATCTGAAAAGGGAACTCTGGCCTGTGCTCCGCACTCATGCTGTTTTGGAAACTTCAAGTTGTCCGTAAGGCATCGTCTGTGCTGAAGCCCTATCTCCAAGCAGCAGGAGATGTTGTCCTTAGCTGTGACAAATGATTGCCAGCAGTGATTTTGGGAAAGAAAGAGCAGCTTTCAGATCTACTCCATCTACCAAGCCAGGGAGCGAAGCTGAGCTGCAAGAGCATGTAGTTGTGCAAACACAGTGGTGCTACTGGGATGGGCCAGATCCTGAGAGCGTTTACCATGCCGTGTGGGTGGTAGGATTTGGCTTGGTGCTCATAGTGTCACATGTCATTCCTAATACTATGGGGCCAGCTCCCGCAGAGCTGCATTGCACTGACTGAGATGAAGCTCTGTAATTACAGAGAGCATTCCATATGGCCTGGGTTACTCCTGGTCTGGCTGATCCTGCTTGACACAGCCCTCCTCACCCCACTGTGCATCTGACCTGAGAGGGTGATGGACACCTTCCTGTGGGTACTCATTGTTTTTCTGAATTAATTTGGAAGGTCTGATCCAGTTTTCAGACAAATATAGAGAGTCTTTCCATTGATTTCAGTGGCTCCTGGAATGGTCCCTTATTGCCTAAATTCAGATCTCTGCTATTTTACACTTCATTTCCTTCCATACCCTTGGGTGAAGATCATCAACTCCTGTTGATTTACTGCACTTAACTTCTCAGGTTTCTCCATACTTTTTTTTTTTTTGGAAACTTGGAGTTTCTTTCAAGACCACATTCAGATTTCTCCATAAAAATTCCCTGAGAGGAAGAATTTCCCTATTATTTTTTATAGCTGAAGAATAATTCACAAAAAGGAAGAGGGAAAAAACCCCTTTGACTTCTCTGCATCTTTGCTAGTGTCTCTAACTGCCCCACATTGCTCAGCTTTGGCCTCTGTTCTTTCAGATAATACTAAGCTTTACCTGGTATCACCACACTTCTGCCCTGCAGAAATATAGGGATGCTTAAAACCAGACCCTGGTTACAGGAGTACCTTTTACCATTTTTAAACCATGTACTCCTGATTACTGCCTGGAATCAGGGCACTGGAAGACACATTTAACTGGCTTTAATGTAAATTCTTATTTAACCTGTTCTTCCTCCATACCCTGCATCCTGGATTCGCTGCAACCCCTTGCTCAGATTCATTTGAAGCTCCGATAGCATTCTTTCTGCTGATTCAGAAGCAGATATTTTTCTTCCATGCTGTGATTCTTACACTGAAAAGCTAATAGGAAATGGCATTTTCTTAGCCTGTATGCCTCCTTCTGTATGTATTCAGAGCCACTGGCTTTCAGTCTTCCTAGGCTCACAGAACAAGCATATTTAAGACAGACTCAGCTGCCTCTCACTCCCTGTGCAGTCAATAAAATTATTCATTTTCCCTTCAGTTGTTTCTAATCAAATCCACTGGAGTTTCATGAGTTGGACACATCCCTGAATGTCTCATTCAGTGGCCATAAGGAACATAGAAACTAAGGCTACCATTTATTCTATAGGATTCCCATTGAAAGCAGTTACAGGAGAGGAGATAACTCCTTCCATATCAGATCTGAAGCTTCAACTGCAGGGATGGAAAAGAAAAAACATCCTCCATAGTGTGTATGTACTTGATAGGAGGTTGCAACTGAATGAACAGGCGGTCTCATGACCCACTATCTCTGCTGGGTGCCTTTTCAGATCAGAATCAAATTCAGATTAGAATCAAATTTAGACTGGATATGAGGAAGAAATTATTGCCCTGTGAGGGTGCTGAGGCACTGGAACAGGTTGTCCAGAGAAGCTGTAAATGTCCCATACCTGGAAGACTGGATGGGGCTTTGAGCAGCCTGGTCTAGTGGGATGTGGCCCTGCCCGTGGCAGGGGAGTTGGAACTAAATAATCTTTAAGATCCCTTCCAGCTCAAACCATACTATGATTCTATGATTCAAATGTCCCATTGTTAGTGGCATCACTGTAACACTGATTTTCACCCACATACCACTTCTGACATCAATGGTTTATAATACTGTACTCTCACCACAGGTGCTCAGTCAATGAGATGCCTTCCCTTCAAACCATTCTTTGCTTGAACTTTGCTTTCACATATTTATTGCCTTTGCCATAGAAAAGCCTTTCTTTCTCCAAGATAACCAGAATCATCAGCAAAGTTTGTGTCTCTGCTAGGTCTCATTGAATGATACCAATGAAATTAATTTTCCCCCTGAGACTTTTGTCCTGGTTGTAGCCTGGACAGGGTAAACTCCTGCAGCAGCCATGAAGGGCACACTAAGACCCTGGGGTTATTTTATACCACCTCGAGCCACATGAATGGGACAGAGGGTGTGCAGGGGCACCCTTTTGTTCCAGCTTTGGTCAGAGCATGCTGTGTGTGGCCAGGCAGTGCCAGGTTTTGTGTGGTGAGCAGAGAGGAGCACCTACAGACATGGGTGATGTTTGTGCTGATCATAGAATCATAGAATTACAGAATATCCTGAGCTGGAAGGGACCTACAAGGATGATCAAGTCCAACCCCTGGCCCTGCAGAGGACAACACCAAGAATCCCATCATGTGCTTGAGAATATTGTCCAAACCCTTCTTGAACTCTGTCAGGCTTGGTGCTGTTACCACCTCCCTGGGGAGCCTGTTCCAGTACCCATCCACTCTCTGGGGGTAGAAACTTTTCCCAATATCTAGCCTAAACTTATCCTGACAGCTTCACACCAGTCTCTTGGGTCCTACTCCATAAAACTGTGGAAAAACAGTCAGGACCTGGGAGTGGAAATCTGTACTTAGTCAACAGATAACGTGGAGTTCAAATCCAGCATCTAAATCCTGGCAAGACTTTTGCTTGATTCCTTGCTTTCATGCAAATCCTGATTAGCTCCTAGGAAAACCTCACTGGGATCTGAATGTCGAGACTGATGTGCATTTTGGTAAGGGCCTGTCCACACCTTTGATGCCGAGGTAGCTTTGCTCTGGATGCCCACTTTGAAGTTGAGCTGTGCTTTCATTTGAAACAGAGCTTGGCGGCTCAGCTGCGGAGCAGAAGGGATCTGTGCTCCATGGCTGGTGGACAAGCTAACAGAGATGTGTTAACAGCTGCTAATGTGCCACAGCTCTGATTTCAATTTCAGAGCACTGTGTGTTTAAAAAAAAAATTTTAAAAATCAGACATTAACAGTTAATAACAAGGGAATATTTCAGTGGTTTCACTTTTGACATAGTGGAGTAGGAGGCTTGGTGAATCAGGAAAGGCTCCGTAATGTAACATCCTGAGTCTGACATGGAGCAGAGAACAGATGAAAAAGCTTCTACTCTGCCTTTAATTTATAGCACATTTTATTATGTGATACAGATTTAATAAGTGAAAATATAAATATCAGGGTAACAATTAAGGAGAAAACAAAACTTGGAACTCATGTCAACCTTCAAGGCCTGAAGACTGTGTCCAGAGTCTCTTATCTCCTCTGCCACTCTCCTCTCTAGGTCTAAATGGCATTCTCTCTATCACAGCCATGTGGTTGGGTAGTGGAGGAAAACATTGCAATAGCTTTGTTGTGTTGCAGTTGGGAGAGGCAAACATGTGCAGAGGTATCTCTGGAGAGTCACACTTGTATGCTGAAGGGTTGGAGTAAAGACTTCAGGACCAGTCAAAGGTTTTGAAACAGGTGATTTGATACTCAATTAACCTCAAGAGGATAATGGAAGAATGAGCACATCCACACATTTAAGAGGTCACATGGATAGTGGACATTAATTGAAATACCCCAGAAAAACAATATGTTTATCCCCATCAGGAAAAATTCTCAGCAATAAGCAAGAAATAGTATGTAGGAGATGGTCTCGCATCTGTGCATTTTTGCATCAGTGAGATTGTTGCTGCCTTGAAGATCTGGTGAACTTAAAGGAAGAAATAGGTTAAATAGGAAAGATTCAGAAGCATATTTAAATAAAGCCATTCAGGGTCTGAAAAATACACCTGATAGTGAAGCTGCCTACTCTGTCCATGAGGCAACTAGGGTGTGAATTAAACTGTGCCTCATGGTGGACCTGGCCTGATCTCACCTTGGTCTTTGGCCTGAATGCCTGCAGCCAAATTCAGGAAGGCCTCTGAGATTCACTCAGCAGGTTCAGCCTGTTGTTGTGAGCTCTGGCATGCAACCTAGGTGATGGCTTAGGAGCTCACAACCAGCTCAGGAAAAGACTCTCACCTGCTTTTGCCTCTTTCAGTTGCCTCCTCTTGGCTGTGATGCTGAGCAACATCAGGTCTGGGCTATGGCCTGATGGGTAATAGTGCTGTTGGCTGAGGCTGGGTTGTGATTACATGCTCCTTCCCATGGGCAGGAGTAAGGTGGGAAAGGCTTTGATATAGACAGGCACAAGGAATTCCACTGTTTCTCAGCTGAAACTAGAGCCTGACTGCAGCTTCTGCCTCCACCCACTGTTTGGGGATATTTCTGTCAGCTGGTTTGGCTGCAGACTTTGGGCTCAGCAAAAAGGTAGCATTTACTGTTGGTTGCTGTGTCACTGTGAGCCAATGCCACTTGCCTTTCAGTTGACATTTGACTGTGGATTCTTAAGATAATAGGCAAACGTAAATGTTTTCTCAAAAGGCACAGCCCACGCCCATCTACAGGTGGTGCTCAGGACAAGCACAGCACGTCACAGAGTGGCTTCTGAAGTTATTTTCACTGTTAGGGTGGCCAGGCACTGGAATAGGTTGTCCAGGGAGGTGGTGGAGTCACCTCCCTGGAAGTATCTAAGAGTTGTTTGGATCTGGTGCTAGAGGACATGATTTAGGGTTTAGGGGTTATAGCAGATTGGCAGGTTAATGATTGGACTTGATCTTAGAGGTCTCCTCCAACCTTGATGACTCTATGATTCTATTGCAGGCTTGAATGTCTTGAACTGGGACTTGCAAGTGTTCTAGGCAAAAACTTGGCAAAACTTGTAGTGGTAATACTTGCCCATTAGGTCTATATGTCCAAGGTTGTGATGAATCCGGCAGGACTTGATGCTTGGCAAGTTTCCCGGAAAGTGTTGTCCAGCTCCTGGACAAAATGGACAAATCACTGCATTAAACTCTATGGTCTGTGGTGTTCAATAATATAAATAGGTGGTCCAAGTGGTTCATTCCATCTGGCCTTCAAAACTGTGGCGAGTCTAAAAATACAAGCCTTGAATTTCCCCCTTTCCATCCTGCAGTGAATGCTTGGAAGGGGGGAAGAAGGCTGGATCTGATTTGGAACCAGGAGACAGGTTAGAAACAAAGTAATAAGAAGCATTAAAGTGAAAATGAAGAGTAGCCAGATCACTGAATTTTAAAAGAAAAACAAACACACAATAAAGCGATACCTCCGCTCCTTGGACCAGCTCCTACTCCAAACCACCTATCACATCTCATTAGAACAATGTTGAGCGCTTTGGAAAAGAGGTGCCTGCCTAGGATCCACTTTCAAAGAAAACTGTTGGGAGTTTACTCAGAGATGAATAAAAAGAAATAGAGCTTTTATAAGAACCAGAGAGAGTAGAATTCCTCACTCCAAAGCAATTGTTTTATTTTAAATATTCTATTAAAGAATCTATTTTCTTATTTTTTCTTAAATGGCTGAGGATAGGTTTCAATGTACATCTTGAATTGGGCTCTGCAGCATTTGGATTTCCAGTGGCATTTGGTTTTGATAAACCACTTCTTTTTTTTTTTTTTTTTGCTTTTGCCTTGAAGCAGTTTGTTCTCTTGGCAAGAATACAGAGACTGGCAATTGTAACTTACTCCTTGTTGCCAGCAGTAAGGAAGGCTTGAGGTCCCCTTTTTCAGCTGTAGCACGTTTGGATGTTTGGAACCAGAGCAGTGAAAAAAGGGGGAAAGGAGGAGGGAGAAGGAGGGTAAAAAAAAAAAAGACCCCTAAATCTGTTCTTTTCTCTACTGTAAATTGCAACCCTGCTTTTTTAATTTCCTTTCCCAGCACAATGTTATTCATTCACTTCCAAAATAAACAGGGGGCTTAGAGAGCGAACAGCTTGGGAGAACAAACTGTCCTCTTTTCACAGCCTTTACCTGTCAAGAGCCTGATTAAACACATATATGCTGATGGCAAGTATGGAATGGTGGCCTTTAGGAAGCCTCTGTATCCCAAGGGTTGAAACAAGGCTGATCCTGAAGCTCTGAGGTCTTCAGAGAACCAATGGGTTCTTACTCAGCTGAGCTACTGAATGAGGCTAAAAATATTTTTTTTATTTTTCATTTTTTAATTTTTTTTAATGTAAAGTCTCTGTTTTTCAAACACCAAACCTTTGGGACTAGCTTGGAAGAGACTGAAAATAAAGACTTCTCAGATGCTAAGCCTTCTGAAATCCCTGATTCTTGAAAGGTGAATTGGGAGGTAGAAGTCTCTTACTAAAAGCTGGTTCATTCTAATTTTATAACTGTTTACTGTTTCTGTTTGGCACAACAGGCCAGTCCTCTTCAGCATAACTTCATGGATCTTCCAGAGTGGCCCCGTGGAGCGACATGATTATATGTTTCTTGATGAGGAAGTCAGATGTTCTTGTTTCATAATTTCTATTTCCTCTGTAGATTCCAGTATTTCCTTTAAGTAGTCTCTATGGTCTGGACTAAAGCTAAAAGTTTTAGTAAAGCTGAAAAAGGACTCATTTCACACTGATCTTCTCCCACACATCCCACCTTCTCTCACCCACCTACTGACTTCTACAGTACCTGTAGAAGTAAAATTCATCACACAGGCAATCAGCAACCAGAGTTACAGAGCAGGCTGAGAGGTGGAGGTTGTCAACTCTGTTTGTGATTCCACTGCTGAGATCACAATAACCTTGAGCAAACTTCTTTGACATGAAAATGCCATAGGCTGAAGTGTATCATTTTCAAACACCAATAAGTGTGGTGAGAGGAAATGGAAGCAGGAATACTGTTGGGGTGGAAATACTCAGAATCATCAAGAAGCTCTGGGTCTTGGGGTCCTCCAGCACTAGTCATTTTCCCTCCACTGGTGCTGGCTCTGAGTAAGGTACCCTTCCTCTTGGCTTGTGTTTTCAAGTCAGGGTACTGCACAGAACTGGGCAGATGTAGCTCTCTCTAAGCCTGTTGCTCCAACTATAATCTCCTGTTGATGCTGGCAGGATCTGGGAGAGATCCAGAGCAGACAAGAGGGAGATGAGAGCCAGTCCTCTTAGTGTAAGAGTAAGATGTCCAGACAAATACACTTCCAACTGAAGGGGAAAAAAAAAAAGCAACCCAAAAGAAAACCTAAAAAAGAGGAATACCATCTAGATTTTTTCCATTTACTGTGTACTCTGGGTGCAGTCTAACTTTTTGAGGTCATTTTCCAGAGTTTTCTCTCTTCCTTGCCTGTAAGTGACTAAAGATTCTGGAAAAACTTTTAGATTTTTCCTGTTTATATAAGTGGGTTGTTGCCATGTGTCTCTTTTTTTGTGTATATATTTATATATAAATAATGCTGGAATACAAAATAATGACTAGTTTGTAGAAAAAACATCCGGAAGCTTCTTTGTATCCAGCACTGTAAAGCAAGAATCAAAGGGAGTTGCTGGGTCCATTTCACAGACAACAAAGTCAAAATGGGTGCAAGGAAATACTTCTGTTTAAAACATACAATCACCCTAAGGAATTCCCTGCCACAGAAAACCATTGAGGCAGAGTTGAAGAAGGTCAGAGAGACATTTTTAAAGGCTTGAATGTTTATGTGAACAAGAAACACACATTATATACTTTGTGGCACTGGCCAAGAAGATGGGTCAAGTATTACAGGGATTCGACATATATGGCCACCACATAAAAACTTCAGTGTAGAAAGGTGACCATTTTCACACCATGGTTCACTATGCACCATTTAAAAAAGAACTGTCAGCCAAATCAAAGTGTATTAATATCTGCTAACACACATTTCAGGGATCAAAATGTTGTAGAGCGACACAATGATACTGCTGTACAGTTATGCCAATGTGTGTAAGAATTTGTAGCATCAAACCATCTTCTCTGAGCTTTAACCTTACCTTTTCTCACTTGCCATAGTATTTTGTTGCAAAATAATAGTAGTTTCCTCCCTTTTCTCTCTCCTTCTTTGTGGAATACCTTCTTAGGTTGTTACATATCACTGTGTAGTTCTGTTATCACTAGCTACACATTCTGTGTTGGAAAACTGCAGAAAATTTGGAAGCATACCTTGTTATCCACCCTCTGTAGCTAGGGTCTTCAAGGGTGATCTTGAGTATTTCAATTTCCAGAGGCCAAACCAAAACAATTTCACAGGCATTCAAATTCAGACTGCTGAGCACACTTCCCCTGAAAATTGTCTCTTCTGCTTTATCTGCAGCTGAGCTCCTATAAATGATGCACTAAAAGGGAACATATCACTCTTGGAAATTTTTTTTCCCCCAAGTAGACTATTTTCCACTGAAGTCATTTGCTTTTATTCACTCTCAAGGCAAAACACCATGCCTGTCAGTCTTCATGTCTAGGGTTTAGATTGGATATTATGAAGAAATTCTTTACTGTGAGGGTGGTGAGGTGCTGGCACAGGTTGCCCAGAGAAGCTGTGGCTTCCTCTGCCCTGGAACTGTTCAAGGCCAGGTTAGATGGGACTTGGAGCAACCTGGTATAGTGGAAGGTGTCCCTGCCCAAGGCAGGGCAATTGGAACTAAATGAGCTTTAAGGTCCCTTCCAACCATTCTGTGATTTTGTGAGTCAAAGAATCTATTCCGATTTACCTCATTTAATTGGAGAAATGGGGCACATTGGGCTCAGATCTTGGATGCACTATCTTGTGTCCTTTGGCCTTGTGCCCAGGTTCTTTCTCCAATACTACCTTGACAAGAAAGGGGAAATGAGAGGATGTGAGGTCTTGCTCTGATGAGAGATCCTGGGCAGACAAATGGTTCAGATGGGGCTACAGCATTCACTCAAATCCTGCTGCATAGACACAGTCACAAACTTCTAATCCCATTCACACCTCTCAAGAGAAGAAAACAGCTCTTTTTCTGCCAGATGGAACAGAACTTTAGAGACATTAAGTGAAATTGTCTTTCAGCCAAGGGCTATTAACAGTTGTCAACATAGAGAAATTGCTTATCCTAAAGTATCACTTAGGCTTGGACAACAGGTTTTGAACTAAAATTTAACTCTCCTTGCCTTGTATTCTTCTCAGTTCTGGTTTGCTGTCATTTCAATGCTTTTCATTCTGGTCAGTAGTGTCAGTAGAGAGCTGAAGAACAAAGAGTTTTCGATTTTACTAGGTCTTTCCTCACAATTTAAATTAAAATTAAAAGAAAGAAGATATCATACCTCCAGTACTGGAAAACCTGTGGTCAACAGCCCTGGCCATTGCCTGTCTCTAACAATTTCTATGAATGACTTGAAAGAAATATTGAAGTTACACTGGGAAAGGTCTAAGCATCATTATGAACCTGCTACCACCCATTACCTCCCTTCCTAGCTAACCTTACCCTCATCAAGTTTAAAAATTTTGGTGGTTGTTATGAGTAACGTCTTTTAATATTATGTATCTCAATGCTGGTCACACAAGTGGTAGCACAAGTGGGTATTTTAACTAACAAAACCTAGCACAGAAAGACTCAAACTGGAGTCAATTAAAGACTCTAATGAACTGGAGCCACTAGATGTCATTCTCCATCATCACACTTCTATTGGTACCTTACATTTCAGGAATTAATTTAGAAAACCCAA
>NW_008669886.1:50449-78641 GCF_000695815.1 Acanthisitta chloris | reverse complement strand
CTGCATATCTTGTGGGCTGACCTGAAGGCATGGCCTACAGCCCACATAACATCTCATCCTCTTGGTCTGTGTCTGAATCAACTTCCCCACATGAAAGCATTTGTAAAGGAGACTGTGCCACTGGGTTTATGGTGGGAGGTGACCTGGGAGGACGGGAAGCAACTGCAGAAAATTGACAATTAACTAGTTAAACAGCCCCAAGTACAGAACAACTTGACTGATGACTTGCACCTATCCCACTGCCAGTTTTTCAGGTTGGCTATTCAGTCTTAGTTCATCACTTGAGTTTCACAGGAAGATATAACCCTCCCTTTTACACATTTTTGGCTATGGCATAATTGCTGTGTCAGGAAATGCTTCCTCAAACTTGCCAGTATGGGCTGATTCCTTGCAGAAGCCTGATTAGAACACTAATAGAATCACAAAATGGTCTGGGTTGAAAGGGACCTTAAAGACCATCTCGTTCCAACCCTGTGCTATGGGCAGGGACACATTCCACTAGACCAGGTTGCTTCTTGCCCTATCCAGCCTGGCCTTGAACACTTCCAGGGGCAGCTACAACTTCTCTGGGCAACTGTGCCAGTGCTTCACCATGCTCCTAATAAAGAATTTTTTCCTAATATCTAATCTAAACCCGTCGCCTTTCAGTTTAAATCCATTCCCTGAATTTTTCTAGTTGTGCAGTTCTTTGTGGGAGCAAAGAGTGCAATTTGTGCTCAGTCTGTGAAAACTTCTTTCAAAAGTCAGGTTTTAAAGAATTTTAGAAAATTGTTTAAACCTCATTGAACTGATAAGTGACTAGTGTAAGACCATCAAAGGCCTTACTGAAGTCCAGAAAGATAATATCTGTAGCCCCTCCCTTGTCCACTGATGTAGTCAGTGCCCCTCTCCATTAAAAATCTTGCTAAGAATCTGATGAGGCTCATGAGTTCAGGTCTAACCCTACTGAGTTTTTGGTTTCCAGCAGTGAGAGTTTCCCAAGCTTTTGGTGTGGTGCAGTAATTAATTTATTCTAAATTTGCTTGTCTTTAAATTTACTATTCTTTCTTTCTCATGTCCTCATGCTAAGGATGAGGGTTCTCCAAAATAGGGTGAGGGAATGTCATGGTTTAACCCCAGCCAGTAGCCAAGAACCACACAGCCTCTCACTCACTCCCCCACCAACGGGATGGGGGAGCGAATCAGAAGGGTAAAAGCTACAAAAACTCATGGGTTGAGATAAAGACAGTTTAATAGAGAAAGCAAAAGCTGCACACACAAGCATAGCAAAACAAGGAATTAATTCACTGCTTCCAGAAGACAGGAGGTGTTTAGCCATCTCCAGGAGAGCAGGGCCCATCACGCGTAACAGTTCCTTGGGAAGACAGACGCCATCACTCCAGATGTCCCCCCTTCCTCCTTCTTCCTCCCACCTTATATACTGAGCATGATGTCATATGGTAGGGAATGTCCCTTTGGTCAGTTTGGGTCACCTGTCCCAGCTGTGTCTCCTCCCAATCTCCCATGCATCCCCAACATCCTTGCCAGCGTTGCAGTACGGAAAGCAGCAAAGGCCTTGACTCTCTGTAAGCTCTGCTCAGCAATAACAAAAACATCTCTGCATTATCAACTCTGTGTTCAGCACAAAACCCAAACATAGCCCCATACTAGCCTCTATGAAGAAAGTTAACTCTACTTCAGCTCAAACCAGCACAGGGAAAGATCCACATCAGAATGACATCAGAGAAGAACTAGAGTCCTTCCTTTGGAGGCTTTCAATCAATTGAGAGTAACATTTATTTAATCAAGACAAAAGTCCTGTGGCTCTGATTTTGTTGTCACACAGCAGCACAGCTCTGGAAAAACTAAGCAAGGTACTGTTTAAACTCAGATTCAAGCAGGTCCTTTTTTCTTGTCCCTTAGGAACAATAAATTGGCTTAAAATATAAGATGATACCAGATGCTTATTATTCCTGTGGAGAATTAATGAACCATGACATCTAAACTATTGAGTGGTCAGACCAGATGTTATTAGAAATGGTGGGTACTCTGTATTGGTTAGGGATGTTATGCATTTGTGATTAAGGCTATGAAACTTAACCAATAAACACAGCTGAGAAATGAGCATAAACAGTCAATCCATATGAGGGAAACTGCTCACGTGCAGTAAATGTAGCAAAATGCAATTAAATGAGCCTTGTAGAGAAGACTTAATATATCCAAGAAACTTTCCCACAAAATAATATTGCCTGAGACCAACTGCTTATCAAAATAATCCTTGGTCTTTATGGACAGTGGTTCTATGCATAGGGAGTATAAGACATGTCAGACACTAATAATCTTATAATTCTTGGGATATTTACTGATGGCAATATGTATCTTCCCTGCTATGTCTTGTAGAGTTAGGCTGCAATTTTCATCTGCAAACAAGATCACGGGGCAGGTCCAACAAGCAAGCCAAGTCACCATTCTGTGCTTCAGTTTAGCCATCACTCTAGTGTGATGCCAATACATCCAGCCAATATAGCTTCCCAAGTTTGCATTGAAAGGGTTTAATTAAAGTGATAATGTATGTATAAGCATTTCAGCTTCTGTATTCCCTCATTGTCTTGAACACCATTCAGTAGGTAAACAGAACACAGCTAGTCATCACAATGAACATCTTCGGGTCCTGCATTAATTACCTCTGAGTGCTTACAAAATGCTGGTGGAGCTTCAGCTAATATGAATAGAGTCATAGACACACAGAATATTTTGGGTTGGAAGGGATCTTAAAGGTCATCTAATTCCAACTCCCTGCCATGGGCAGGGACACCTTCCACTAGACCAGGTTTCTCAAAGCCCTGTCCAACCTGACCTTGAATTATTACATGTGGGAGCAAATAGTGTGATGTGTGCTAAGTTCTGTTAAATCTTCTGTTCTTGTGGTCAGTTCTGGGCCCCTCAGTTCAGGAAGGATATTGAAATGCTGGAGTGGGTCCAGAGAAGAGCAATGAGGCTGGTGAAGGGACTTGAGCACAAGTGCTATGAGGAGAGGCCGAGGGAGCTGGGGTTGTTTAGCCTGGAGAAGAGGAGGCGCGGGAGACCTTATCACCCTCTACAACTCCCTGAAAGGAGGTTGTAGTCAGGTGGGGCTTGGTCTCTTCTCACAGGCAACTAGCAGTAGGACAAGAGGGCACAGACTCAAGCTCTGCCAGGGGAGGTTTAGGTTAGACATTAGGAAGAGATATTTTATGGACAGAGTAGCCAGGCATTGGAATGGGCTGCCCGGGGAGATAGTGGATTCACCATCCCTGGAGGTTTTCAAGATGAGACTAGGCGAGGCACTTAGTGCCATGGTCTAATGACGACGGTAGGGTTGGACTTGATCTTTGAGGTCTCTTCCAACCTGGTTGATTCTATGATTCTTTCAAAAATCAGATCTTTAAGAGTTTTGAAAAATTGTTTAAACCTCACTGAACTGAGAAGAGAGTAGTGTAAGGCTGTCATGAGAAGACTGCTGAAATCCTGGTGGCAGCAAAACTAAATTCCTGTTATATACACCAGGCTCCTTCTAACCCCTTTCAGCTTTCGCTTGTTTATTATTCTTCCCTGGTTTACAAGCTCCAAAGAAACTTGACATAGACTATTATACATGAACAGGCTCAACGCATCTTGAGATGGATTATTTCCTTCCTTCAGAGCTACAAGAATGCTGGTGTTGCTCATGACTTGGTATCTTTTGACATTTAATTGAAAAAACTTACTTTTAGAACAGTAAGACTGCAGTGTGGTGAGGTCTGACCAACACAGGCCCATTTACCTGACAGCGTCTCCAGCACTCTGGTCTATAGTAGGATTTGCTGTTCCTGACATGCTTTACATCTGGTTTTGCTGTTTATAAAGTGCTAATTTTGACCTACAACAGCACTGAGAGTTGCTATAATGTCCATTCCTGTGAGGTGGTCTCATTTTCCACAAGAACCATATAGTGAAGAATAGGAAGTAAGAAAAAAGTTAAAAATAGTAACTGGAAAAGGCAAGCAAAAATCTGTAGGGTGGTTTAACACAGTTTATTTATTTATTTGTTTGCCAAAGTAAATAATGTCTGAGCTATGCAATCAGTGAGTGTTTTGAGGTTTGAAATAATACTTAGGCTCATGGATGTCTGAGCCATGTATTCAGACCTTTAGGGTTCAGGATCACTGGACAAATGGACTTGTCTGAGTCTGTCTTTATTTCACATACAAAGTGGAGAAGCTCCAGTTTTCCAAATTGAAAATCAAGTGCTGGTACCACCTCCTTTTGAGTATCAGAATTGAAGAAAATTGGTAGTGACTCAAAGACGATCTTGTATCAGATGGAAAATAAAAAATTCACCAGGGAAGAATTGCTGTTAGTATTTATTTCAACAGGCTAATTCTGTGTCATGGCTAACAGAGCCCAACGAGAAGATGCTATGTAACACCAGAGACAAGCTCATTAGCAACGAGTCTGGAGCACACATGGACTCCATGGCTCAGCCACATTGAGGTTACCCAGCAACCAAAGGGAATTGGATCCTGGTTAAAAAAACAGGTTTTGGTAAGATTATCTTGATCTGAAAAATGATCTTCCTGAAAATTGAATCTGAATCTTATGCACTGTCCCAACAGAATCCAAGAGGAGTTGTTCTCCAGTGGTGCTGAGGCACTTTATGTACATATTCTGATGGAAACCAGCAAGTAGTACTCATTGCAAATTAACATAACTCTTCTAGTGTCCTGTACAGAATTCAGCCTTCTGGATTATTCCATTTTCCAGTGAAGTAGAGATTATAATATAGCATGTGTTCTGTTTTTAAGGCAATTATGCTTAAATATACTTGTTCTTCAGTTTAATTTTCCTTCTGGAAGCACAGCAGTCATCTTCTATCAACAAATACATTCCAGAATGTTTTTGCTAGCAACTGTTACTAAGAGTGTTTTCATCCAAAGTGGAAGCTTGAGAGGGATATAATCAGCTCTCTAGCATGGCTAGAGACATTTGCCAGTAGCTAAAATATACAGTGAGCAAAATATCTGCCCTTTGGATGTTTTTAAAACAAAGAAAAACTATCATAGCTTTAGGACATAGACTTTATCTGCTTCTCATCCTGGAAAAGCAGGAGTCATTCTAGACTAGCAAAGGAATGGCAAGAAGATTTCAGGCAGGAAGATTTCAGATAAGAAAGAACAGCTTGGACAAGAAGGTCCAAGCAATCAAAGAACATATGGCAAGAATGACTGGGTAAAACCTTATGATTGGCATTATGTGACACAACTGGAGTGTGGACTCCAAAAATGTAATCATAGGTTTCCTCACTAAACAGTGGTCCAAGGTTGGTGTATTCCCCTGGATCCCCACTGCTGCCCAGGTAGATGCCAGACTTGACACTGGAAGCAGTTTTGGCTGTGGATGCCATGTAGCCATGGGTCTGTGCCCAGAAACAAAAGCTAAGTGTGTAAGAAAGGGACAAAGCAAACACCAAGCCTAGGCCCATGCCTAGCCCTTACTCTTGAGGCAAAGCACCATTTTTATTTTGATTGAAGACTTTAATTTTTTTACCAATCACTGGAAAACACTTACTTCTTCCTCTACGCTTCCCATTGTAGGGAATCAAGGTGGATAAACAAACTTGTGTATTGCTTGTTGCCAAGATTCCACAACCAGTGGACTACCCTGTTCCTTAACTTGTTATACACAGTAACAATTCCTATTAGTCAGCATTTTAGTAGGTCCCATTCTCACTGTGCACAAGTATCTACATGATTCATGAGGTTTGGATAGTTTCTGAGGTTTGCTCCAAAAGCTATTTCAGGTGGCTGTGATGTTATCAGGAGTAGCTGGAGGAACAAAGGCTTTCTACAGAAAAGTTGGCAGGTAAGGAAATATGGAAATTATTTTCAAGTCATTATTTTCAAGGTATATGTATCATACTCAAATTTAAACATTGATTTATATTATAGCTTTGGCATCATAAACATTTGATAGGATTATTTATTAGAATTGTACTATTCTTTTTTTGGCTTTCCAAAGCAAACTTCTAAGGAAACATTTGAACATACACATGCTGCACAACTGGCTGACTCCAGCTTACCTCATCAACACAACTAGATTGTATGAATGTTCACATCTTTTATAAAGAAATCCAGCACTCAGGGGTGCAGACAGATCACAGAATTGGTCTTCTGAGCCAAAGCTACAAATGGGCCTAAGTGCTACTTCCAACATGGTATTTTACAGGGATCCTTCAAATTCCTGTGGCTGAGGGCTATGCACATTCACATTACTGCTGGCAAAGCCCCATAGGCCGTGAGTCCCCACTAGAGAAATTACTCTAGCCTTGAAACTGTCATCCTGCTCAATCCCCTGTGTCACATCAGAGGCAAAGCAGAGCTCTTAGGTTGCCTGCCTGCTCCATGGTTGTTCCTCCAGGACCTGCTTCAGGGCATGCTGTTCTTTGAACACATTTGTTATACTTCCTTGGGCACAGTTGTTATACTTGGCTTTACACCAATCAGAGGTAGTAATGGAACTTTCCGATGTTGCCATGTGTGTCCCATCATATCCCACAGACCAGTGAGTGTACAGGACTGTTTTCCTCCTCATTCATCTGCCTCACCAAAGAGATGCTCAAAAAACTACTCCAAAAGTCAAGATGTGGGTTGAAGTTCTCGCCTCAAATGAGCATAGGGGGTATCTGAGAAGACAGCTCCCCATGTTTCTCTTTCACTGTCAAAAAAACATTTCAGCATCCTGCAGGTTCCCATAAAATTGGGCTAATGCTATTTAGATACTTAATACAGAAAAATATTCAGAGCTGAAAATCCCAGCTGAAAACTCCCAGACAGCCATAGAATCATGGAATCATTAAGGTTAGAAAAGACCTCCAAGGTCATCACGTCCAACCTTCAACTGAATATCACCATGACCACTAAACCATATAATGAAGTGCCACATCTACCTTTTTATTTTTTTCTTTTTAAACACTTAGGTTTTGAACACCATGTCTTCCTTCATCTAGGACCAGGCATCTAGAAACCCTGAATCTTGCCCATCTTGCTGTTTTCTAGCAATTTCCCTAGGCATTTTTAAGATCTGCTTTCTGGTTTTGGGTAATCCAATTCACTCATCTAATCTGTTTACACAGATCCTGAGTTTGCATATAGATCTAGTTTTAAGTGACTTTTTCAAGACTAGGCAGAAAGTGAATGCTAGAGCCAGAAATGGAAGCCAAGTTTCTTGTTTCATAAACTTCTGAGTTAACCACTTCTGTTCATAAGAATCAAGCATGAAAAGAACAGAACAAAGGGGAGTGAGAAGGAAAGCTTTCAAAGAACCAAACCCAACATCGCCCATTCAGATTTCTTGCATGCCTTGTGTTGTCAAACATTTACAGCTTTGAGTACTGTTGAAATTCTCAAAGCTGGTGCTTAATTTTCCCCACAAATTTTATTACTATAGAATTTGATTCTGTTACCCTTATGCATCTTGGTCAGCCTCACGTTTTCCCTGAGAGGATGAAAAGACTCCTTAAGCTCTGAGGGGACAGAAGACTGCCAAGTGCAAAACCTAACTTTTAATTTGTTTTTTTTATTCACAAAAAAAAAAAAAAAAAAAAAAAAGGAAATGAACAGATGAAACTCACATTGCTCTAAACTTTTTTTCTTGTTAATGAAATTTGCCTTCCCTTGTGATGCTCACTTTTCTATGCTGTACTACCCAGGACAAGGTAACACAGAATATGAACCAGAACCAGCATAAAATTCTCCAGTCAAGATTGTTTCACTAGAAATTTGTGTTATTTTCTGTCATCTCAGAAGGATGCTTCTGAGTTTCCAGTGGCAGATTTAAGAAGGCTTGATGAGGATCTCTGCGCTCAGTGACCAGGCTCTGTGGGTCATTCAGTAAGGAAATCTGGTGGCAAGTAGAATTGGATCTGTATTTGATGAGGTGCTTTAAGGTAAAAAAAAAACAAAAGAAGAGGCTATTAAAGTGGACATTTTTACTACAGTTTAATAGCATGAATGTAATTTCCACAGCAGTTGCTACAATTAGAGTCTAAACAGTTTTGAACAGCCATCTACTCTATTTCTTGGGGAAGAAAAAAATACATAAATGAGTAAAACAACAATAGTGAATAAGTAGCATCCTGGCTTCTGATCAGCAAGGGGAAATTTTTTTTTACAAAAAGATGATTGCTGTACAACGTAAGGGAGAAGAAAGTTCCAGTAAACAAGACAAACTAGACCTAATTGGAAACGGCCCCATCAGCATGCCAGGATGGAAGGTAAGTGGAGAGAATGGAAGAACTGCAGAGAAGATTAGAAGAACTGAAAAACTTGAAGAAAACCAAGGGGAATTGAATAAAAACAACAATCTGCATACAAAAGTAAACAGAGGGGGAAGGGAGAACATGCAAAAGGAAAACAGATGCACAGTGAGACAGTGCGCAAGAGACAGAAGGAGATGAAAGTGGTCTGAAACAAGAGGGAAATGGAGTGAAAAAAAGGAGCAACAAAAAAATCCAACAAAAAAATGTTGTCAGCAATGCCTTGGTGACCTTCACACCGTGAGATACCTCTGCTCGTATGGGCCTTGGGGAGGCTGGTGACATTTTATCAACACAGAAGAACTTGCCACCAAAAGCACACTAAGGAACATGAAATATAGGAATACTGCCTTGCTCAGGATTGTTTTTAAAGGCTCCTTCTTGTTTTGCCTCAGTCATACAGATGTGAGATGGAGCAGATGAGAACAAGCTCTGAAACTGGGACAGGGTACCCATCTGAGGTCTGGCTTGAGCCCAGAGCATCTCAAGAGAGACTGATTCACCATCAACAGCTGAACAACCTTTCTGTCATGGTTTAACCCCTGTCAGCAACCAAACACTAGACAGCCACTCACTCAGTTCCCCAACCAGTGGAATGGGTGAGAGAATCAGAAGGGTAAAAGCTAGAAAAGTCATTGGTTGAGATAAAGACAGTTTAACAGGGAAAGTGAAAGCCACACACAAAAGCAAAGCGAATCAAGGAATTAATTCACTGCTTCCCATGGGCTGGCAGGTGTTCTGCTATCTCCAGGAGAGCAGGGCCCCACCATGCACAACAGTTACTTGGGGAAATGCATGCCATCACTCCAAACATCTCTCCCTTCCTTCTTCTTCCTCCCACTTAATATACAGAGCATGATGTCATATGGTATGGAATATCCCTTTGGTCAGTTTGAGTCACCTGTCCCAGCTGTCTCCTCCCAATCTCCTATGCATCCTCAGCTTTCTTGTCAGTATAAAAAGTAGAAAAGGCTTTGGTTCTGTGTAAGATCTGCTCAGAAAGAACAAAAACACCTCTATATTGTCATTACTGTGTTCAGCACAAATCCAAAACCTAGCACCATAATAGCCACCCCAGCCCAAACCAGCACATTTCTCAGTGGGCTCTCCTGAAGCCAGGAGGACTATGAAATCATGATTTCCAAACACAAGTTAAGATACTGGAAGGAGCGTGTCCCTTCTCCTAAATACATCAACAAAAATAACCTGTCATGGAAAAAAACTGCTCTCTGACTTCTGTGGAACCTGTTGGAAACCCACAGTGGTTCCGAGTACCACAAGCACATGCCAAAGCTCTTGTGAAGAAGTTTCCGTGAGATTAAACTCAAATGCTTGGCATTCTTACAAGGTGATTCTGGGAAACTGTGCAAAGAGGTTTAAAACATTGTTCTCTCAGCTGCCTGTCTTCCTCAAGCAGCTCAGATTCTAGCTCAGTTTGCACTGACTCACTCTTGCTCTGAGTAGAACATGGGGGAAGGACTTTAAACTAAAAGAGGAAGAACTTTTTTTGCTGTGAGGGCAGTGAGGCACTGGCACAAGGTGCCCAGAGAAGCTGTGGATGTCCCATGAAAGTGTGCAAGGCCAGGCTGGATGGGGCTTGAAGCAACATGGTCTAGTGGAAGGTGTCTCTGCCCATGGGAGGAGGTTGGAAAGAGATGGTCTTTAAGGCCCCTTCCAACACAAATCATTCCTGTTATTCTGTGATCATGACAAGGCATGATAGACACAGAAAGGAGCGTTATTCTCATGTAGTGGAGGGTTTATAGACCAGACTTTTATCTTCTTCCAGGCTTCATCTCTTGGATTACTTAAGTGTGTTTGTGCAACCAGTTTGTCTCATTGACCTCAAAGGCTATGTCTGTATTAATAAAGTAAACAGTGCCAGGAGTCACTTTTTCCCTTGGAGACTAGCAGTCTTATTACATTCACCTTATTAAACTCTGTTATCCTCTGAAACCACATTCAGCCATCTATTGGAAATGGTCTCAGGAGTGTGCCTGTTCCTGCACCATCCCAGGGAGCAGCCTGGGAGAGACACAACAACCAGGAAAGGACCACTCCTGCAGCATGACAGCAGACACTATCATTGAGGTCTGTCCAAGGAAGTGTTTGTTCTTAATATGACCAAAGCAAAGAGCAAACTGTCTTGTGAGTGCTCATTGCTGTTCAATGGTTCTCACTGTGTTGATATCAAAATTAGTAGGGAATGATTGTACCTGCCAGAAAAAAAAATCAACAAACCCAACCCTGGTACAATTTCCTTCATTAGAAACAAAAATCCCAAATGCTTTTAGGACAAATCCCCAAAGACATATATAATTTCCTCACCTTGTAAAATTTCACTGTTTTGCCTCAAACCAGGGTGTTTGCCAGGAGAATTATGGAATAAAATGAAATCACTGTCCAAACACAAGAGGGGTAAAATTCCAGATTGTCCTTTCTGTTTTGTTTAGAGAAAGGTCATGAGTGGTCACGTTTTGTCAGAACCAAACTCCATCAAAGCATGTGTCTCCTAGAAATCAATTTTTGTGTTGCTTTTGTTATAAGGACCAAACTCCACATCCAACAACATTTGAATTTGGGATTTAGGAGTGGGCCAGTTAACAAATTATGACTGTACATGATGCTAGGTTGAATATCCAAACTTGCCCAAATGTTCAGGGAGTGATCAGATCTGTGGTTTTGGTTCAGCTCCATCACTGCTTTAGAGGGAGGGAAGCAGTTTGACTTCACTGATAAAAGAAACTTGCTCTTGAATCATTTTATACCGGTAATGTGCTAAATATACCACAGTAGATTCATAGGGCAAGGAAGTCTTTTAAGCATTGCAGTGAGTTAACAGAAAGGAACCGTAGGAAATATATACCAGAAGTTAATTTTTTCCAGTTCTTTTCCAGCTCCGCACCCTGCCTGTGTTAGCTCTTGTGCCTGGTGGCTTATTTTCACTTAGGACTTTTTTGGAATCATTATAAAACACAACTCATGCACCGCAAGGACAGGGGGTGTCTCTTGGCTTATATTTTGCAGATGTCCATAATTTAATTGGACCAGCAGGTGACCAGGATTACAAGGTCACCTTAGATGGTGATCAGCTCATGGCTGAACATGGGCAGCTCACAGTAACACATTGTGGCTGTTGTATCTGCACTCCAGCCCTGCATTCTGCAGCTTTCCAGTGAGTCTTCTGTTGATATTAGATGCTGTCTCCCTGAAATGTCTCCCTTGAGGTTGAGTTTCAAAATCTAATATTGCCTCCTGGCCCTAAAATATGTGTCAATCTAATGAGGTGGTGGGTTTGCTTAAATGTAAAGCAATCCAGGTAGTTTTTAGGTCTGGATGAGACAATCAGAGATTATGGAGTTTACCTTGACATTTATTAGTTGTTAATGGCAGTGCTTGCAGAGAGCTAGGCACATTGCAGGCAGCCACACAGCATTCTTGTCCTGCAAGAGCTGGAAGTTTAGGAACACACAAACACTAAAGGAAACAGAAACAATAAAAAGGTATTTTTACAGATGGGTGAGTTTTTTGTTTGTCATTAAAACTCACTTGAGTCACTACTAGTCAGATGGTGGCAGTTTCTCAGAGGTGGAAATATCCATGGGGAAAGGATCTGCAGGTTGACCTAGATAAGCATAGTGAGGACAGTTGAAGCCCTCTTCAAGTGTAGGGAGTGCCAAAATGAACAAGTGTTTGGCTATAATCTGGTCAAGAAAAATCACTGCTTGGGTGAAGAACCTCAATGACAGTGGCAGAGGTTGTGGTTGAGAAGGACATCAGCAGAGAAGAAGCAAATAGCAACTCAGGAAGTCACGTTGAGGAGTGTTGCTCCTTTGAGACACCAGTGATGCTAGGACTATCCATGCTGGCTGGGGATCCTGAACATATGGAAACAGAGATGCCCCTTTTCCTCTAGAAAGCAAAATCCAAAAAGGCTGAGGTTCTTTTGGGTGGTCCTGCCCATCAGTGTCTGGTGCTCTTCTGCAACTGAGGGTGGAGGAAGGATCCACATGTCTCTTGGCTCTGGCCAGGCTGATAAATCTTAGAACCATAGAACGGTTTCAGCTGGAAGAGACCTTAAAGATCATCTCATTCCAACCCTCGTGCCATGGACAAGGACACCTTCCACTAAACCAGGTTGCTCAGGGCCCCATCCAACCTGGCATCTCAAATGACATCCTGACACAAACAAGCATTACATGGCAAAGTTTAGTCACTGAAGCTCAGAGCTGGCTTATCCAGCATGGAATGAGTAATTTCTGAGCAGAGCTTTTCACTCACCAAACTATTCTCTTGCCTATTTCCTTAGGGGCTGCCATGTGACATGAAAAGCCCTTTTCTCTTTTGCCAGGAGAAAAGCTTCTTCCAGCAGGCTAGAGAAACATCTCATTTCAGTGACTCTCAGTATGGCAGAGACAAGTGGATGGAATGGTCAGGTGGAAAGAAGAAGCAGTTAAACACATCTCTTGAGTCTTTCAATATGCACATTTATTTATTTTGATAGTTCCTCCTAAGTCCAGAAACTGAAATTCAACTCTGAACTCTTCAGCTACATGACTTGGGCAGGCCTCTTTCTGGGCTTTTCTATTTGTAAAGCAAAGGTAACAATGTCAGGTAGCCTCCATAATTGCAGAAAATGCCCCCATGCATTCATTTGCAGACCAGAGTGAACAGTACTAATGTCCAGAGATCCCAAAGGACTATGTAGAAATGTTTATAAAGAATGATGTATTACTTTCTTGGGTGAATCTCATATTTCAGAGTCATCTCATACCACACCCCATGTCTCTTCAGAATGTAGCAGCGAGACTGGAAGCAAACCCAAGTCAGATCCCAATACACTGATCTCTGCCCTTTCCATTAAACTCGGTGCCTTCAAAAATTATTTAAATTATTTATACTCATATATTTAAAATGAAGGAGACAGACCTCAGAACACTTTGGATTTCTCCTGACAGATGCCCTCATATGGGCAAACTCCTTTTAACTGACTTTATGATAACTACATATGCTTAACCACTCGTGGCTGCTCCAAGAATGGCAGAGTGCTGAAAAGGGGCCCTGACTCGGTGCCTTCAAAAATTATTTAAATTATTTATACTCATATATTTAAAATGAAGGAGACAGACCTCAGAACACTTTGGATTTCTCCTGACAGATGCCCTCATATGGGCAAACTCCTTTTAACTGACTTTATGATAACTACATATGCTTAACCACTCGTGGCTGCTCCAAGAATGGCAGAGTGCTGAAAAGGGGCCCTGTATAAGCCCTTCTCCAAAGACAAACCTGTCTGCTTCCCCTGATAGAGCAGCAGCTTTTGGTGAAGGCAAGAGACACTGTTCCTCACAACTACTGCTCCAGGCTGCTCACAAATTGCCAAAGGCATTGGTCATGTCTCTGTGCTTCTCACCTTTTGTTTGTAGCCATAAAGAGCAGGGACTATAAAATATATAATAAATCAACAGATAATCACAGATGTGTCAGCCCACATCCAACATCACCTTTTGGGTCCTCAAACCCATTTGTTAAGAAGGTAGGAACATTAAAAGACTGCTGTGTCTGCTCTGGGGCATTCACACTGAATACAGCAGCAGCCCCAAACGGGTGGAAATGTCTTGGCTTGAAAGTTTTACAAGTGTTTGGGAGGGACAAGGGATTGTAAGAGCCAGGCAAGATGCCTGGAAGATTAAACAATGCTGAGTGGGGCTCAAAAGCACTCCCTGTGGACCGACCATCCTTTCAACGCAGCCAGAGATTACCCGCATGTCTTTAAAGCCTGTAGCATGCTACATGTTGCATTGATTGTGTGCAGCAGCTGAGCACTGAACAAATAAGCTACCACTGCTGAGTTGGATGGGGGAATATCCTGGTGTTGCTATGACATTCCTTGTCAAGTTTTCAGGCTCAAATGGATCCCACATGGGGGAGGGCATCAGGCTCTGCTGGCAAGCAGGAGATTTGGAGGCTGGAGCATTCACCATCTCCTCTTTGTGGAAACAAAGCATCTTTTATGCTTCCTTCCAACCAGGACAAGGGGCTGGAATAAATCATCAAGTGACCCAGCCACTCCCCTGCTATTATAACAAGCAGCTGGAGGGCCACCAAAACTGGGCACCGTGCTAGTCAAACAGGCGCTTTCCCGCTCGCCTTTTATTGGGATTCACTGGTGGCACTCTGGGGGTTTGTCGCTTCTTTCTTTGCCTCCTACTGTCCAGAGACACTACCAGTAAAACCCCAAAGCAATATTAAAAAAGGGAGGCTGGGCTGGCAGCCAGTTGTTGCTAACAGATGTGCCTGTGAGCATCACAGAATAAGCCAATTTAGCCAATCCAGCCTGCTTGCAAAGCAGAGCCCATTGTTCGATGGGGCACAACAAGCAACTGCAGGAGGTTAAATAAATCCCAGGGCACAATTCTTTCAGACTGTGAAAAACTTCCAGGAAGGTGCTTATTGCTGCAATGAAAGGTTGGGGAGCCCTCTGGAGCAAATAATAGGTGCCCAAACACTAGCACTATGGCAAGAAAATTATACCTTTGCATTTGTAAGCTCTCTTTAAAGATAAAAAGAGTGAAAAGTGCATTTAAGAGGTCAAAGTGAAGTTTCACAGTATCCAGGTTGCATGCGTTTGACATGAAATCATGGAAACATAGAATGGTTTGGATTGGAAGGGATTCATAAAAGGCATCTAGTCCAACACCACCACCATGGGCAGGGACACCTTCCACTAGACCAGGTTTCTTAAAAGCCCATCCAACTTGGTCTTGAACACTTGCAGGGATGGAGCATCCACCACCTCCCTCATGGCAGGATTTACATGACCTCTAAGATGAGGCAGGTCTATGGTGGAACCAAAAGCAGATAACCAAGCCTTTTGTTGCTACTTTAAAGTCACTCTCCTTCCATCCTCTCCCTTGTTTGGAGTCTGTCCTGCACTACACAGGAGTGGTGGTTGCCACAGCCTGCTGGGACTTGTTTTCTAGCTTGAACCACAGCCTCAAGGAATAGTGAAAATAGGAATTTGGCAATGCCCTGCAAACCAGCTGCTTTTCTGGGCCTGCTGCCCCTTCTCCTGGAAAAGGAGAGGTGCAGCATGGGGGAGGAGGCTCCAGCTGGGAAGGTGGGGAGGGCAAGAGGAAAACCAGGAGGGAAGTGCCTGAGCAATTTCACAGCAGTGGCAGCATATGAAGTTGCCTTGGTTCATGGTATGCGCTCTGGGGCCTATCTGTGGGAAGCCTGCAGGGGTGTTGCAACCTGCCAGTGCCAATAAACATCATCACCACAAGACCAGAGGAGCTCAGGGCCTGCAATATGAAAGGCAAAGAGAAGAAAATTAGAAGAAAAAATATGAAGTTAATAAAAATCCTTTATCCAATCAGAGTCTAAAGAGAGTGCAGCCATAGGCTGGAAGCAGCAGCCAGGCACTCCAAGCCCTTACTTTTCTTAATTACCTAATAGCTTGCAGAGCCCCTCAGGTTTTATGAGTTGCACATTTATTTGCAGCTGTCCTGCCTTGCAGGAGCCATGGTAGCTGGTGGGGGTTGTCTCTGCCTGTGCCCCCTGCCTAGATGCAGGGTGATGGGGCTCCATATCCCAGATGCTCCACATCTCAAGATTTGAACTAGCTAAATCTCTTCAGGTAAATAATTTTTTGTATGAACTATATAATTTGTTCTCTAAGGGGAAGAAATTCCCCCTCCCTGCTGTTTGCACAGCAGGTCCTCTGGGCAGTTTATCTGAGCCCCTATTCCCAGGACAGAGGGTTGATGATTTCATGAAGATCAGAAATTGTGCCTGTGGCTTCCTGGGGGAAGGAACAGGCTTTGCTTTGTTTTTTCTGCTGCAAAAAAAAACCCTTCTTCCCAGCTCAGGTCCTCTCTCCTGCTGGGGTAGCTCCCAGAGCAGGAGATGAGTGGGATGCTCTGATGGGACTCTGAACAACCTGGTCTAGTTGAAGATGCCCCTGCTCACTGCAAGGGGGTTGGACTAGATGACCTTTAAAGGTCCCTTACAACCCAAAACTTTCTATGATTCTATGATTTCATTCTGGAATATTTTTCAGCATTGATGGTTACACTTTGCAAGGCTGGAGCTAGGCATGGTAAGCACACAGCTTCCCAGGATGAGGGCAGCACCCTGGACCCTCATAAATAATGGGTCTGGGCACAGTACATTTTCTGTTTAGTTGTGGGTTATGCTGATGCTGGATCTGGTGAACTTTTTTCTCCAACACTGCTGGGGTGTGTTGCCTTCCTGTGTCATGAGATCCTTGCTGCTTTCCTGGGTATTTTGTCCATGTGCCCTATCCCAGCATCCCAGTTTTGCCATAACAATCCCTCTGTCTTTCCATTCAGTGACTAAACTTCAGGAATAGACATTTCAGAACTCCTCCACTGGCATCCTGGCACCAGGCTGTGCTGATGGCATAGTCACAACAGCTCTGTGCAGGCAGAGAAATCCAAGCCCTGCCATCAGCAGATTCTGAGCTGCCAGGTAGAACTCCCTACGCTGACAAAGGACTGCTTGATACCTGCTGTCTCAGCATGTCCCAGGAATAAGCAGTAGATGAAGACCTCTCTGACCAACTAGACATTCTTTGCAAGGTGCCCATGACTACAGCACTTCAACTTTTGATTAATACTTTGCTTAGAAGGGCAAAACATAAAGGCACCACATGCAGCAGTGCATGTCTTGCAATACTGGGTTTCCAGCCCTTTTCTGGGGGATGATGTGTACCTAGGTAGCTATGGAAAAACTTGATGACTTTTTCGGGGCTCTTAAACCCAGAGGGCAGCAGTCATGACATGCAGGGGTGAACACTGACCATCTGGAAGGAGCTGAGGGCTTACTTTGCAGCTGAATACCATTAACCCCACCTGGTCATTAATCCCCAGGAAATTGAATCATATCACAGAACTGGAGGATAAATGAGTTGAGGAGACTTTATGGAATCATCTCATCTGACCCTCTGCAATGTGACAACATTAGGGAGCCTCTGTTGCAACACCTTTTGGTGTTACAAGGTAAAAATGGAGGAGAGGGAAAGGAGAAGATAAAGTGTTTAACAAGAACTGCAGTGTTATTCACTTGATGCATGTCCCATTGTTATTCCCTCTCTGCCAGCAGTTAGGTGTTGATATATCATGTGTAGAGGTTTGGGGAGACCTTAGAGCCCTTTCCAGTGCCTAAAGGAACTATGAGAGAGCTGGAGAAGGACTTTGCCATCTTTGACAAGAACATGGAATGACAGGACAATGGGGAATGGCTTCAAACTGGAAAAGTGTGGGTTCAGATTAGCTATTATGAAGAAATTCTTTACTGTGAGGTTGATGAGGCACTGGCAAAGGTTGCCCAGAGAAGACGTGGCTGTCTATCCCTGGACGTGTTCAAGGCCAGGTTGGATGGGTCTTTGAACAACCTGTCATAGTGAAAGGTGTCTCTGCCCATGGCAGAGGAGGAGTTGAAACTAGAGGATCTTTAACTAGAGGATCTTCCAAACCAAACCATTTATGGTTAATTCTGTGGTAACTGAAGAGAGATCTCTTATGGCACAAATTGTCTCAATGAGGAATTTGTGTGGAGTATCTGATTTCTGCTTGTGCATTAGGAAGGTCTTTCTGCACTCCACCTGTAGTTACTGCCAAAAGTTGATGGGCCCCCAAAGCAAAGCCTGTCTGCAAGCCATGGGTTGTCTGTCTGTGGGGCAGTATCAGCTGTGTGTTTGCAGGTTACCTTCCCTGGCCATGGCTGTGTGTTCCCACACCTACCAGGTGATGATGGTTGATTTACAGATTGGCTGGTTGGCTTTTCTCTGGGCACAGTTTTCTGTAGCAATTGCCCAAGAGAATGTTCCTGTGCTCTTGCCCTATGTACCACTGCCTTGGTAAGACAGCAGACCTCATTCCCCTGACAGGTTAAGCTGGACCCAGAAACTGATACAACTTAGCATATGAGGAACAATCTTATCAGACCCAGAACAGTTTGTTCTACTTGAAAGTAAACCAAAAAAAATTCAAATCAATATTGTTCCTACAGTGGGTATGTGAAAAAAGTTCACACTGGTGTCCTTCTCTGCATTTTGCAGCTCCATTTTTCAAATTTGAGATCATTGTGAGATCATTGTATCACACATGAAAAAAAATTATTAAAATAAACATTTATCTCATACTTACTGATATTTTTAAAATAGAAACTCTAAGGCTTCCACTAAATCCCAGTCAGCTTTAAAAGGAACATAGATAAATGTAAAGGTTCAGGATTCAGAAGGAGATTTAAAATTTCAGATGACCTGGAAATGAAATACAATAAAATAAAAATCCCTTTTCTGTAAATATTAAACATAGAGTGAGGGAAAACTCATTTCCCCCAAACTCTTCTGGATAGGAAACTCAATGTGATGGGAAGAAAAGGCTATCCATGGATTTCTGTGTTGCAGAAGAGGAAGATGATAGATGCTTGCTTAATTGGAGATAAAATGAATAATTTCTTCATACAAAGGCTTTTTGATTACATCCAAACATATAATCTAAGCTGCAAGAGGCCATGTAAACCTGTATTTTCATGTCCATGTTGCATGTTTTGATTCTTAATCCCTGTTCCAAAACATCTCAAAGCCCCACACTGGGCACTTCTGTAAACCTGCCTGTTGTCTGAGCAACCTGCCCTCAGCATCTGAGCTCTTTTGAAAACATATCTCCAGTTGGGAGACCTGACCACTACTGTAAACCTGGAACAAATTTTCAAAGGGAATTAGATGTCACGTTTTGAAAACACCAGTAGGCATTTAAACACCACCAAAAAGTTTGACTCTAGCTGCTCTGGGGATAATGACCCTTTCTTCCCTTCACCTCATCTTTCTTTAGTGTCCTCTTGGATTGTAAATCATCCCCTGTACAAGCTGCCTATACAGTGTATGTGTTCATCAGAGCCCTGACTTTGGTTAGAACTTCAAACCATTGCCAGAAATGCATCTAAAAATGTTGATAATCATTCCTTTCATGTCTGTAAGTAAAGAAGGATGCAGAATTCAAACACAGAAGAAAACAAACTGGTGTGTTCATGTGGCACTTAGAGACACTCAATCATAGACTCATAGAATGGTTTAGGTTGGAAGGGACTTTCAAGACCACATTCCAACCCCTGCAGTGGGCAGGGACACCTTCCACTAGACCAGGTTGCTCCAAGCCCTGTCCAACCTGGCCTTGAACACTTCCAGGGATGGAACAGCCACAGCTTCTCTGGGCAATGTGTGCCAGTGCCTCAATACCCTCACAGCCATGAATTTTTTTCCAATACCTGGTCTAACCTGCCCTCTTAAAGATTAAGGCCCTCTTGCCTTGTCCTATCACTCCATGCTCTTGTGCAAAGGCCCTCTCCTGCTCTCTTTCAGCCCCTTTAGGTACTGGAAGGGGCTCTAAGGTCTGCCTGGAGCCTTCTCTTCTCCAAGCTGAACAGCCCCAACTCTGCCAACCTGTCTTCAGAGTACAGGTGCTCCAGCCCTGTCAGCAGCATAGAGGCCTCCTCTGGACTTTTTCCAACAGGTCCACATCTTTCTTGTGTTGAGGGTCCTGAATTCAGATGCTGCACTCCTGGTAGGGTTTAGGGGATATGATTTAGTGTGGACTTAGCAGTACTGAATTAATGATTGGACTTGATGATCTTTTCCAACTTAAATAATTCTATGATTCTATAAACTGACTTTTAATCTTAATTTGGGCCATTATCCTGGTTTTATGGTTTTACAACAAGCCATCCAGTAGTATGTATTTTTTCTGCACACTGCTCAGAGCAAACAAAACTTGCAGAGTGAGTTTGATGTGAGCCTGGTGGTTACAGAGCCTGAAACCAGGTTTAATGTCAGATCTAGCACCCATGGCTTCAGCAGAGATGCACAGATGAGAAACAAGTGAATAGTTGCTCTTGCTCCCCTGCATCTCAGTTCCTAAACCCATCCTGTGCTGGCATGCACATGATGCAGTGAGTGCTGGGACTTACTCTTTTATGAGCTCATCATATGTGAGGATTTCTAGAGATGGGGGAACTTGTGAGCTCCAGACACTTCTTGGTGGCTGCAAAGGGCTGGTCCATCTGCTGCACGGTGTATACTGAGGAGTCACTAGAGTTGGCTGCCAGCTCCCAGGAGACAGATCAAAACAGCATAAAACTCAATTAGTATCTGAAGTCTGTGTGGAATTCCCTGATGTTACCCCTTAAAAGTTTCAGGTGGAGAATAAAGAAAAATCTTGTAACTCGAAACCTTCTGATGCCCAAATTGTTATGTTACATAGGAAATCTCCTCCTTTCTTATAGCCCCTGGTGGACTTTCCCTGATGAGTGACTGGGCCATCTGTTTAATTTCACGATTAACATATGTGTCATGCAGTTACAAACACTTTCCTCCCAGTGCTGCCCGACTACCCATACCTGAAGTGTAGTTGATTTTGCTCCAAATACCACAGCAGGGCATGCAATTACTAAGGCTAATGTTGTGATATGATAAGTGCTGCAGTTTAGCGGTGTGGCTGAGCCTATTGTTAACCCCAGAGCTGTTAATTTCAGGGTAATGTTTTAAGCTGATTTACATGAGAGATAAGCAAATTCATCCGTATTACAGCAATAAGACTACTTAGTACTTATCCAGCTGCAGATCTTAAAGCAATTTATAAACATTAATGAATTAAACTCCATGTACAATGAGGCTGCTAACAAGCCTGCATTGTTATAGACCCATTACTAGAAACAAAATCTAGAAGAGTGGGAGAGAAATCACTGTTTTACCATCATGAACTGAGAGAAACTGCCTCCAGGTTTCACTAGAAGTTGTAAAAAGCCTATTCTGAGGCTCTGTCTTTCTTTTGACACCTAGGGCAAAACTTACTCATTGGATGGACATTCAATGCTAGGTTTACCCTTATAACTTAATAGTGAAATATCACTTCACTTAAATCCAGTGTTCAAAACACACCACTGATAAATGAAGGAGAGGGAGTGGGTGAGTTTTTGCCACGGTCCAATATACATTAGAAAAATGTCTTTTATCTTTGTTTATCTGTGTCTTCTTTGTCTCTACTCAACAACAGCATAAAACAAGGTCTACAATTTTACAGCAATCAGTTGGGGTCTGTTCCCAGCCCTGTGTAAATAACAAAAAGAGTCCTCATGCTTCACAGTGGCTCTAGATCAGACCCTGATGATAATTTCTGATTCTTGTTTAAAGTTAAGTAGCTCTGCAGTAAGCTAGCCAAACCTATCAAGTGAGCCAAAGATGTTTTATCTGCCCTATAAAAAAACTCTCATTGATCACATAGGTCATGCTCTGCAGGCATTGTTTCATGATGGGATGGGCAGTCCTCAGTAAGACAGCCAAAACTGTTGCTATAGGCTTTCATAGCAGGAATACAGATTCAGTTAGTTGTGATCCTGATTGCTTGTGCCAGGCATTTGACTACTCAGTTGTAAGAGTAAATAGAAACTTTAAAGCCTCATCAGCCTGCAAAAAAATATACCCACAGCTGGAGAGAGCACACTGGGGAGTGTGTGAGGAGACGGGCAAGATCAACTAGAGGACAAGTCTGATGAAGAGCCGCTGAGGGAGGTGGGGGTGTTTAGCCTGGAGAAAAGAAGGGCTGGGGAGTCCTTATCACACTCCACACCTCCCTGAAAGAAGATCTATGACAAAATGACTGCCTGGATGGATGAAGGGAGAGCAGTGGGCACCGTCTATCTTGACTTCAGGCAAGGCTTTCAACATTGTGTCCCACAGCATCCTTATCAGAAAACTTTAAAAGTTTGGGTTGGATGAGTGGACAGCAAGGTAGATTGACAACTGGCTGAGTGGCAGGTCCCAGGGATCCTCAATCAGCATCAGTGGTGTTTACTCTTTAGATGTTCTTTATAAGTGGCCATGTTTTCCAAAGCTTTGGCGACCTGTCATCTCTGCCACCAGTGCCACAGAATGGTGGTCTTCATGCACTCTGCCCTCACACATGAGGGCTGGGTCATGGTCTTCATTTGGACTCAATGATGTCAGAGGTCTTCCCCAACTTTAGTGATTCTATGATTTTATCCCTGGCAAGCTCTGAGGACAGGTCCTACTGTATGGAGCACTGATACTGGAGTTGCATCCTTTGGTCATGCCCCAAAGGTCATCCATGAGCTGAGCTGTCTGTGCCCATGCCCACCTTGCTGCATTCCAAAACACACACCAGGCTCTGTTGGCAAGGAATTGCAGGCAGATGCAAACCTTCACACTCAAGTGGTATTGACAAGAGTCTAGTTATCACAAGGTCTGACTTTGCATCAAGATATTAGAAGATATGTCTGATATAACTCTTCATTATTTATTGAGGAGAAGGGAGCAACCAAGCCGGAGAAGTCTTACTGAAAAGACTGACCAGCACATGAACAGGGTCCATATCACTGTAATTCAAAGTGTCTAGCATCTGGGGCCAGCCTTAGAGGATGTGCTCATGCCAGTGATTTTTTTCCTCTTTTTTTTCCCCTCAGATTCAACATAATTTTTGCATAAATCCCTATTGTTGTTGGCTGAAATTCTTGTGGGCATTACCTGTGTTTCACAGTTTTGTGGCAAGATTCACACATTTACATCAGAGGAATTGTAAAGTGCTTCCAGCTGCAGGTATTTAATTGCTAGTGTCACCAAAAGGAATGTCTTATGGAAGTTTGTAAAGCCTGGTGAGAGATAGGGACCCCTAGGGAAGAGCAACCTGCATTTTTCTGGTTGGCATTCCCTGATGTGTGAGATAGAACACTCATCATAAGCCTCTTGCTCACAGACAGAAAATAATCACTAACAGGAACTTTCCCCCTTCAGCTCATCTGAAAAAAAAAAATAAAAATAAGTCTGCCAAGAAAACTTCTGTCCAGAGCCTCCTAGACACTTTACCGGTGCCAGAGGATGATCTTTGAACATCTGTTACAACTCTCCACATGAAAGTCTCACAGGCACATTAGTTTGCATGTCCAGTCATCCTATCTCCAAGGGGGATGTGCTCGTTGCTGACTGAGCTATTTGCAGGATGCAATTGTTCACGCTCCATCCAGGTATTTGGCAAGTGAAGTGGGTGACGATGTTCTTGGCATCACACCTGCCTTGTGTAATCAGCCACTGGCAGGATTTCGGCATTGCTATCTCTCTCTGCCCGGAGGAGAGTGGCTGTGAGCTCACAGCTGGAGCTGGCTGAGTCCAGCAGCTCAGGAAGGAGGGTTTCACCTCTTGTTTCAAGTCAGAGCTGTGAAAAGACTTGTGCTCTATACTTTTTTCCTCTCTAGCTGGATTGAAGATGCTCAGTGAAATTGGTGAATGGTTTTGCTTCAGCTTTTGACACCTTTTAGGTAAAGAGTTGTGCTTACTGGGAGGGAATGTGGATGACTTGCAGGAGGTGATACACAACCCTGCCCCCACCAAATGCAGCTGGAGCTTTTCTAGTGTTTTCAGAGCTGCCTCAAAATCACCAGGGCAATGTCAAGAGCTGGGTCCAGCTGTTATTAACTCATGCTGGTTTGCTTTGACTGCAAAACCCACCTCCAACAAAGCAGCATACTCCCATCCCTGTCTGCCACCAGAGTCCCCATTTGGATTGTTTTGATTTTTATAACCAATTGGCTAGGAAACACCTCAGTAGCGTCAGTTATCTGAAGCGTCTTGTGCTTCTTGGTATATGCCCAGTCAGAACTGCCTGCAACAAGCAAAGCCTCCCAGGACAGCTTTCAGATGAGACAAGTGTGGGCTTGTCTTACCTAAAACTCTGGTTGTTTGTCCCTCCAGTGCCACTCCAGTGACAGCTTTTGGTCACCAGTGATATGTGCTGGGGTTGTATCTCACTACTGGGAGATGTAACAATGTTTCCTCCAGGGCCAAATGCTGATCTGCATGGTTGTGGGATTACCTCCTTCAGAACAAGGAGACACAGAGGTGGGGTAAAACTCAATCCTAAATCTTACCAGAGCATCAGTCTTTCTCTCTTTTTCTCAGTCTCACTATTTAATTCAACTCTTGCTTTCCAGTTTGCAATTGTGCATTATTTTTGTCTCTGCAGACACAAATCCAAATCCTGATCTCATTAATGTTAGTGGCAAAACTTCCAATAACTTTAACTCCATCAGAACTTGGCTCACTGTGAAGAAAATGTTGTTCTGAAGGCAATATGTACTGCCAGACATACATAAATCCATCAGGCCAATGAATATTTCCATCTGCCATCCCACATTTGGAGTCGGGTGTGTTAACAATATGAGCTAGAGAGTGAAAGTTACCAGAAAATGCATTTCTGCAACCATTTCTCCCATTCTTATTGATGAGGTTTTTGCATTTTCTGGCAGAAGGAAGAAGAACAGCTTCCAGACCCTAGTGATTTTCATGCAGGTTGGGCTCTTGGGACAGGAGCTTGAATGTCATCGTGATGGACACCTTGAAAATATTGCAATTAGGCCTGTTTTAAAGAGACTGCTTAGGGTGTCAGGAAAGCTGAGCTTAATTCTCAGCTCTGCCACTGACCTTCTGTGTGTCCCAGGGCAAACCATTTGATCTCATCCCTCACTGCCTCTGCTACAGCATTTTTACCTCCTATCCTTTGTCTATGCAAACTTTCAGGCAAGGCTGTAATACACATAAAATTGATAATAGCCATAATAGTAATAGTAGTAATAGCAATAATGAAAATCTGGTACATACACTGCATCAAATCTCATCCACCCACATCTGGCTAGCTGCATTCTGGCAGGACTCTCACAGCTGAGCAGCACACACGGGAACCCTTTAGCTGGGGAAAAAAAACATCTTTCCCTTTCCCGGTGAGTAATTTTAAGGACTAGACTGGTAGCAAAGCCAGAGTGCAACCTGGAGGCAATTTCACTGGCGTTCTGAAATGAGTTTTATTTAAGTCCATAAATGTTTTTGAAAAGTCTGTTTTAACAGAGGCCAGAGTGCCCTGGGGTGACTCTCTTTAAAGAGCTTTGTTTAGTTAATAGTGATTTGTAAACACTGTCTGTCGGAAGTGTCACTGCCACTATCTTGGAAAACTCTCAGCTGGGAAACACAGGTACCTTGTGTTTCTTAATATGCTTTGAGTGTTTGTCCTTGCAATAATGCCTGTTAATGCCACAAGTCTGTGTGGCCACAGTGAAATGATGCTCTGCTGAATAGGCAAAGTCTTGGACTAGATTCAGACATTCATCTCATCAGCAGAATATGGGATGTCATCATGGGGAACAGACAGCATTACCCTGGGATCTGGTGAGATGAACATCTTGGGGAACTCACCAGGTCGTTTCTGAGCAAGGACAACTCACCCCTGGCAGACCTCTGCTGGAACCACAGCTGCATGCACTATCATGTGAATAAAGGACCCAGTTCACCTGTCAGAGGAAGGACTCAGTTCATGGCACAGAGAGTGTCCCACCACTGGAATGGAGAACAGCAGTCAGAGGGATGCACTGAATAGAGCCCAAAAAAGGCCAAAGCCACAAATTCTGGCATTAATTGTCAAAGAAAGGGAAGAAACCCCCAGTTATTTCAATCTCTATATTTATATTTAGTGGGAGTTAAGACTTCTAAGCAACTTTGGGAAATACTCAGAATTGTACTTGCTACTGCTATCTCTCCAAGCATAGGCTGTGTGAAAACATGATCACTGCTATTTCCTGCTACAATCCCACAATTTGGTTTCTCTACAAGCACTGTTTCAAGCTTCTGGGTCCTTTTTGAGGATCCATCCCAATCTTCTAGGGATTGGCAGCACTATTTCCATCCCTGAAATCTACTCCAGAAGCTTCAGTTTGGATAAAATTACAACAATCTTCAATCCAGACCTCATACTTCAGAGCCGACGCTAATCACCACAAAGGGGAAGGAAGCAATTTTCTTCACACTTTATTACTGCACAGCCCTGTATGTTACAGATCTCAGTGCTGCTCTTTGTTTTGCATCCTTGTGGAGCATCCGTCATCATCCACTGATGGAAAGCCTGATGGAAAGCCAGGCTGGACAGACCACCACGCTGCCCTGAAGGGATTTGCCTGACCTAACTGCGATTGCCTGCAAGTTTGCCTGATGCCAGATATCTTTCTCTAATCAGTGGAAAGAGACAGAGAGAGTCAGGGGATGATTCATCCCATGCTAAGAGAGGTGTCTGAAGCAGCCAAAATAAATCACCTTTCAGAGGCCCCAACTCTGCATCGGGTGTAGGTGGAGCCCATATGATTCCCCTGTGTGAGATACCAAACTCCTTGATGGCTGTACTGGAGTGAGGTGTTGCTCACCTCCCTTGGCCATGCATGCTATATTCCCACTCCTCTGCAGCATCTCTCCTTCAGATGAATGAAATTCCAGAAGATTTGCTTTATGTGTAGTAAAAAATTGCCCCAAGCATGTTGCCTCTTAGCAGGCTGATGCAGGACTCCAGCATGATATGTATGTGACATGATAAAAATGATAATAATTGCTATTTTGGAATAGTGAAATAAAGCAGCTGAAACTCAGCAGATGGGGCCAGCAAGAAGTCCTATTCCAAAGTGATTGTGTACTGAGATGAGGTGGAAGAGGAGGGGAAGTTTTATTAATTATTCTGCTTAAACCTGAGTGAAATGGCAAACACTGCTGCTTTTAAAACTTCCCAGCTGTTCTTTCCTTTGTTCTGGTGACTGCTTGGAAGTTTGAGCAGTGATAAAAGCAAGGGCTCTTAAAGAAGTTTGTGCAGTTGTAGAAGACTTTAAACAGCTGGTATGATAAAACACCCACATTTCCCCTGACAAATGTAAGCTCCACTGGTAGCTTTTAGTGAAGGGATCCATACCAGAGCCATGAAAGAAATAAAATGGTTAAGTGTAGAGGTGATGTCCTGGGTTTTCCCAGCTCAGTAAAGATATATCTAACCAGCCATTATCACACAGGTGCATGTGTATCACTCAGCATCAGACATCAAGGAAAAATAATCGCCTGGAGTGAGAGAGTAAAGTTCAGTGAAAGTTTGAAAGCGTTACACATCAGCATTCCTGGAAGGATAATCAGACACCAAAAAAAAAAAAAAAAGGAAATAAAAAAGACTCCCATGCTTTTGTTTGGTTGATGAGTTTGGATTTTCTGGCTACATCAAATGAGATCTCCTACAGATCTGTCTTCATTAGACTTCTTCTAAAAACAATTGTACATTTCCTGGAAGCTCATTAACAAGGGAGCATTGCCAGGCTCTTGTTCATAATGACCCTGATTCAACAAAGTACTTAAACATGTGCTCTGGGCCTGATGATTTATAATAGAAAGTATAAAAGGAACCTAAATTTTTCTAAGTTGTAGAAAAAACTAAGTCCAGATTTTATTTGCATTTTCAGTGAAAATCCGGTCAATTCCTCTTCTCTTTGATTTTACTTGTTTTAAACAACATGTCCAATATCTACCTATGATTTCATCAGTCAGCATAAAGTCACGTTGAGCTCAAAATTTTTGGTGACTCCACCTCTGCATCTGCTGATTCTTCCTTTTCTCTTCTGAAACACTTCAAATTCCCCCTCAGGCTGGGACGGTGGCAGCTATTACCTGCTGAGCACAAGGACATAGAACCATGGAATGGTTTGGGTTGGGAGGGACCTCAAAGTTCTCCTATTCCAACCCCTTCTTGTTGAAAAGGACACATTCCACCAGACCAGATTCCTCCAAAACCCATCCAGCCTGGGCTTGAACACCTCCAGGGATGAGGCAGCCACGACTTCTCTGAGAAACATGTGCCAGTGCCTCATTACCCTCTAAGTAAAGAATTTCTTCCTAACACCTAATCTAAATCTACTCTCCTTCAGATTAAAGCCATATAGGTAAAGGTCCTTCATGTAGGTTTAATTTTTTTTAATAGTTTAAATATTTTTTCCTCT
>NW_008669886.1:46679-50413 GCF_000695815.1 Acanthisitta chloris | reverse complement strand
GATCCAGCTTTGGTCCTCCAGCAAGGCCCTTATTCCAACCACCTCCAAAGCAGTGTCTACTGTAGCTTTGCTCAATTTATTGTTACCTCACTGTTCCTGTTCCCACAGGACGATAACCCCAACAACAATTAATCCCTTGCTACATACTAGGCACTGAACAAACATGCAGGCAGAGATTAACATCCCTCTGAAAAGCTTATAACATAAATAGATGAAATAAATTAGGAGGTGAAGTGATTTGCCAGGAGGAAAAGCTGATTTTTGGATTTGCACCTGACAGCGCCAGGTCTCAGTGCCTGGTCATTAATCCCCCATTACCCAGGGGAGCCTGTGTGTTACCTGCTGGAGGTCCACAACTGGAAAACCACCCCCAGCTACAGCTTTCCTACTGCAGTTCTGCCAGAGACAAATCGCTCCTTGCGTGATATGTGGAGTTGTATGAAGTTCATTACAGAAAATGTTTTGGGCTGTTGATCTTCCAAAGCGTCATCACTGGCAGCAGGGCACTGGCTTCAGAATGAGTGGATTGTGCTTCCAAAAGATAATTAAAATCATTAGCGGCACTTTCAGATCAGTTGCCAGCAGTTATCCTTCATGACAGAAACCTCACATTCCCCCCTTGTCTGCTTGAGTATGTTTAAGAGTTATTCTGAAGTTTATTATCTACCTTTTAAAAAGTAATTCATGGTTATTTTATGGTAAGTAAGGGGAGACATCTTAAAATGATTACGTATACCCAGATAAGCAATAAAAATCACAGAGGTCAAGAAAGAGAGGGCCTGTTTTGAATGTTACAAGTGCTCTGTATCTGTTGCTGGGTTCAAGTCCAGAACCCTTGCCAAATTCCCTGAAGTCGGATATTTTTGTGCTTTCTGCCTGTTACAAATGGTGGCCAAAACGCTGCTCAATGGCAGAGGGATGGAGGGATGAAAGGAGAATTCTCAACCAGAAAATAATCACAAGACAATATCACCATTTAGGATTTCTTTTTATTTGCCCCAAGTTTCTAATTCCCTCATCCTCCACCAACCTCTTCATCCTCCAGTTTTGTATCCTTTGGAAATTAGCAGAAACAAGTTTCATGCAAGAAAATGTATGTCTACCTGTGATATAGATACAAAATTCGACAAGGATTTATACTGCTTACCTGAATACTTGTCTAAAGAGTAGAGCTGCATTAAGTTCCTGGGTGGAGAATGGTGGTTCAGTTCACTGAATACAGGCTGTGACCCTCAATAAATCAAAATAATACTGCTCTCCTGTGAATTCTTCCTTGTCCTGTCTGTTTAAAGTAGATTATATTTCCCATTAACATGATGTACAGTGGATTCTCCAGGTGGAGACACAAGGAATTTCAAGGTCTGTAAGCCACATTACACCTGTAAAGTGCTGGGTGACTACTGCATTCATTTCAGGTGCATTCATTTCAAGAGCTACTTGTTGCAAGAATTTGGCAGTGAAATTGAGTGGCTAAGACAAAGGATTTGGGGCTACTGTGAACAATTCTTTGGTGGCTGATTGCTTTCATGGAAACTCATGTTGGAAACGTGGTTCTAATAATATAATTCATTTGGATGTTTAATATAGAGTGTGAGTTTGGTTCTGTAATAATATATCTGGGTTTTCTTCTGTTTGCTGCAATTTAACTCTTACTGGAAGAATAATTTCTGATCTACTTCTGCTTTCTGCTCATTGACTAACTCTAGTGCCATCTATTAAATGGATTTATCCACCTATATTGTTTTAAAAAATCACAGGATCACCATGATTTCTCTATATTTGTAAATATATCAAATTAGTATATATGAATCTATGAATCCTAAGGGATCAGACTATGGCTGAAGTTGCTTGACAACCCCCTTGTTATGCTCTGGCTTTTTAGGTAGGCTGGCTTTTCAGGTCTCATGTAGCTCTGCCAAAATCTCACTACTCTTATTCTGGTTCTTTTGAGCAAAAAGTGCAGTTCCCATTAATGATGATTATTGGCAGAAACAGTGGTAATAGAGAACTGAGGTCGCTGAGCACAGCCCAGGCAGTAAGAGGTTGCCCACAGAGCCTGGGTGAGTAGCAGAAGATCCATGGTACTGCCCTGCATCCAGCCAAGGCTGGTTGCTGGTGGTACTGCCCTCAATAGCTATCTCAGCATGCTCTCTTGGGCACCATGCCACAGCAAGCTCCATGCAGGACCTCATCCTTTTTTTCACCAAGATCTATAAAACCACAGTGTTTGCTGAGTGTGAGCACTAGTCATGCTCCTGACACTCGTTGTGGGGTAAGGACCTTCCCCACAGGCTCCTGAAAGAGATTCCAGAGCTCTCCTTTTTCTCATCCCCTGAGCAGGAGCACATGTTAGCTGTTGGCTGGAGGTTCAGCCCTGGCTGGTACACTACCCTTGTGCCAGATGAGTCTTTGAGGGATCATCCCTCAACCAAAATAACTTACAGACTTTTTTTATTTTTGTATTTGAAGTCCCCTTAAGGGGCAGTCCAAAGCTGTCTGTGTCACCCAAGAGGGAGATGGTCAGATTAGTTGTTAGGAAGAAATTCTTTCCTGTCAGGGTGGTGAGACGCTGACACAGGTTGCCCAGAGAAGCTGTGGCTGCCCCATCCCTGGAAGTGTTACAGAGCTGAGCTTGGAGCAACCTGGTCTGGTCGAAGATGTCCCTGCCCATAGCAGGGGGTTGTAACCAGATGACCTTTAAGGTCACCTTTCTGTGATCCTATGATTCACCCAAGTGAATGTCCTCAATTAAAGGGTTAACCCACTTTTCTTCTCAGCCTAGTGCCCACAGCTGTACCTATCTGCCTACTCCTCAGTCCAGCTCTCTTCCAGCTGATGTTACATTCTCCAAGAGCTACACATGCTCAGGATCAAGGCACCTGTAAGATGGGTCTACCCATCGCATCTCGGTCAAGCCAGTCTGTGAGCACTATTTCTGCTTGGGGTGCCAGTGATTTCAGCACAGCGAAGAGCAGCTCTGGGTGATTTTGCTCAAAAAGGATGATGGAAGACTGTTCTTCATGACCATCTCCTACAGTGAGCATCTTCCATGGTGATGGAAGGTCCAGATACAGTTCCTGCCTCTCTTTGAGGAGGTGCACCCCCTCTCCCACCTGGGAGAGAGGCTTTAGCTGTGTCAGTCAGGATCTGCTCAAATTCCTTGAAACAGCCATTTAAACCCATGAACAAAACCATATGAACAAAAACTTTTGCAAGCCTGATTCCTGCAATGCAGGAAGGCTGTGCCTGCCACTGCTGAGCCACACTGCTCAGTGACAGCCACCTCTGCAGCCATCCTTGAGGGAAGGAGAAGTCCAGGCACATTCATCAATTCATAGTGAATAAATATAGTAGCTCTGTGCATCCTTCACCTAATGACAGGCTGCTTTCAAATGTTTTAGAGCTCTTTTTCTTCTTTCTTTTTTTTTTTTTTTAAATAGGAAGCATCCTTCCAGTGAACATAAGACCATTTGATGTTACAATAAACCATTCTGCTGGCTCAAATCAAAGATGAGGCACCGAGGTGTTGTAAAAATCTTTGAGTCAATGAAAGACAGCTGGTTGAATCATTTCCCAGATTTTCATATGACTCATAAATTTGTTACATAGTGAGGAAATTCCCTGAAAGCTTCTTGGCAGGCAATACCAGTCTGACCAGTAGCTAAGAAACACATAACCTTGCCGTTTTAGGTGAGGAGTGGTGTGGGGAGGAAAAAAAGAACACCCTGCATTCA
>NW_008669886.1:33750-46625 GCF_000695815.1 Acanthisitta chloris | reverse complement strand
GCATCCCTGCCACAAAAGTCAGAATTCTTTTGCACAAGAGGCCACAAGATTGAAGGAACATTATAATGACTAGGTACAGAAAAGTCTGTCTCCTCCCTCTCTCTCCTCCCACCCATACACCCAACTGCACACATGCACAGAAACACACACAGCCAGACCCCATGGGGATGACTTGATGGTGCAGACACTTGCGATCAGTCAAATGCATGCAATTGGACCTTGGCCTTCTTAACCAAGAATCATAAAATCATAGAATTATTTGGGTCGAAGGGAACTTAAAGATCACCTGGTCCCAACCCCCTGCCATGGGCAGGGACAACTTCCACCAGACCAGGTTGCTCCAAGCACTGTCCAACCTGTCCTTGAACACTTTGAGGGGTGGGCAGCCACAACTTCTCTGGACAAGCTGTTCCAATGTCCTACCACCATCTGAAGGCTAGTGAAGCACTGGAACATGACAGGCAGCCCAAATTCTGTCTTATTTGGGCATCTAACTAATGACAAAATTGTAGATGTTTCAATCACCAAGATCCACATTTCTTTGGGTAATTAATAGTGAGCATCTTAGAGAGCTTCTAAAGGGGAAAATCTCTCTACCATGGGTAGAGATATTGAGTACTTGCACTTGAGGCTGTTTGTGGGTGCTTGTGTTCCCCACAAAACCTTCATAGCTGTGGGTTTTTCACTCTCACCATTGACTGTATGTGGAAAGAAAGAGTTTCCTTCAAGGGAACCAATTAATTAGACACCAATAGTCTTGGCACAGAGTGGGGTCTAAGTGATGTTGACCTCACTTCCCTGATGTATTCCACCTCGAATTAGGCAATACGAATAAATCCCAGTGACCATCTGTGTTAACACAAGCATTGGACCAAGATCTTGCCTGGCACCTCAGAGACCTTTAGACAGTGGAGTTGTCTCTATTACCCCAGAAGAATGGAGTCTATCCACAAAACTTCTCCAGCTTCAGATGCCACTGGTACAGACATCAGGAGCTGAATTACTCAGTTATCCCTGTTTCATGGCCAAAAGAAAGAAAGAGCAAGTTCCTCTCATCCCAAGCTGTTGAAGATCCATGTGACCTCCGGTATCATACAGATAAGCTCGTAATAAATTTTTCATGGCCCTGTGATGCATAAAGAATAAAACCCCTGACACACTGTTGAAAGCTGCGGTGCAACATCATTAGTAGCTCTGTCGTAAGACTCAATGGAGCATTTGGTTGTTCCTTTGAGTCTCTAAGATCTGCGCCTCATTATCTTTTGAGGAACCACCAAGGCATCTTCAGGGCTTGGTGAGATAAATTCTTGCACAGGGGATGTGAATGTCTCAGGTTGTAGCAGAGAAGCTGAGGTGTTTTGGTGTGTTGGCAGACAGTTCAGTTCAGGGTCTTTCCCTGTCACTGAAACCACAGGAGTATCCCACAAAACCAACAAACCACAAGGAGCAGCTGCAATTGACTCCAGTGTGTTGGGTTGGGTGCTGGAAGCAAGACTGTCCGGGTTAGAGAGTGCCAAGATGATGGGGGGCACCTTGCAGAGACTTGGGGACCACCGGAGAGACAGGGGTTCTGATTTGGGAACCATCAGTTCAGATATATTAACTAGTGCTTCAGAAGTTGTGTGACCTAGCAATTCACCCTGTGGAGTTTGCACACATTTAATTAATTCATTAGGTAATTAGACAGCTGTGAACAATCATGGATAAAAGTCCCTCTGGAGTCTCAGTGCATGAGCACACACAGGCACAGGCATATCTAATGGAATGCCGCTCCCCACTCCCCAAATCCTGCTGTGTTTAAAAAGGCCAAAGGAAACACAAATGACATTTTGTTTCTTCCCATGAAAAACACTTGCAAAACCTGACCAGCAAGAATGGATTGCATTTCAGGGACTTGTTTATTCATCTGAAGCTCAAAAGATTTAAGAGTTTAAATAAAATGTCTGAATGAGGCTCCATGTATGTGAGCCTCTGAAATGCTCTTTTTAAGAGACAGACGTCTGACGCCTTGGAGGAGCTCCTCGGTGGCAGAGAGGAGTTTAGCGGCTTCACTCGGGTGCAATTAAAGCTGATCAGGGCTTCGAACCAGTTGTCAACATAGAAAATCATGCCCAGTCCAGCACTCCAAAATGCTTCCCTGTGTCACATATTTGTCACAGCTTTAGCTTCAAATTGCAGTATGAAATACACAGTCAGTCACCAGGTTTAGGAGTAAAAATCTTCCTAGGAATTCAAAAACTTTACCAAACTTGTTATTCTGACTGCTTTCCAGATTGAGCCTCTTTTTTTTTTTTTTTCTCTCTTTTGGTTGCTTTAATTTACTAGAGGAAGCAAAGGCAAATAGTTTAATCATAACCATCCCTGGGGGCAATTTAGAATAATTTTCTCATTAGTGCCTATAATATGTAGTATAAGTAATGTTCAATCAGATGGCTGCTACAAAGGCCTGTGCAGACACTGAAATGAAATGCACTCCAAAGCCATGAATAGCTGAATGAGAATGATCTTGTCTTTTTGTATCTTGCTTCTTTGCTGGTGGGTGAATAGGACTTTTTCCCCCCTTATACTCCTTCTGATTTTGGGGGGGATGAATCAAACTTTCTCCTAAATAGTAAAATCAAGTTATAGAAGTGGAGGGATTCCAAGACTGTTAAGGCTCCTGGTAGTTCAGTCACAGACAGCCAAAGGCAGGAAGTATTTGAAGAGGGAGAAGAAAATAAAAACACAAGGGAGCAGGAAATATGTGCTTCATAAAGATGACTTAACTAGGAGATGTGTCACACAGCCGTAAGAAGGGTCCAACAGGAGTTCCTGAGGGTATTTTGCAAGAAACAGTAGCTTCAAAGCCTTCTCCTTCCCCAAAAGCTTCTCAATCTGTGAAGCATTTTACCCATCCCCAACTTCATTATGTCACCTCATGTGGGTCAGGCTTAAAGTCAGATCGTGGAAATTACTCCAGTTGAAAATTAAGCTATTAAGATTCAAGATGGCAGGGCAGGAAGTTCTTTCACCATGTCTCTTGCCAAAGTTTACACACATGGGATTACACCCCAGAGTGTAGATAAGCAAAAGTAAAATGCCTAATACCTGGATGGCAAGCAGCTCAGTGGTGGACTCCTAGCTCCTGTCAGATGGGATGGGCTGTTCAGTGACAGCTACACCATATAACTGGGATCTAAGGGATCATACTGATCTTGATGGAAAGCCCAAAGAGCCCTGGGAGCTGAGGAAGGTAAATGTTTTCCTCTTCCCAGAGAAGCAATCAGTAGGAACCCTAGCTGTGTGCCTTTCTCTATATTTCTTAGTAGGCTCTTGGCATGCTCGGGGTAGTACCTGCTGGCTTTGATGGACCCTGTCTGGGAGAAGGACAATTTCTGGGATTTCCTACTTTCCAGCTGGCCTCGGTGGCAATTGGAATAAGATATTGCCTCTTGGATAGCTAAGTCTCTACATTAAAAAAGGTAGTGGCTTCATTGGCCTGTTTTCTATGGGCTGGAAGAGACACTGGTGCTGCTCCCAGCATCCACAGAGATCAAAGGTATGAAATTGGACTCCATAGCAAGGGGTTTTGCAGATCGTTTTTCAGGATCAATCAATGAGGGTTTGAAACTCCCAAGTTTCACTTAATTCTTCATAACTGAATAAAACAAAAAATTCAAAGTGAAACTCAACCCAGAAATCCACGTTCAGCTTGGTTTTGGACGGAAACCAAAGGAAATCATTTAATCCCAACATGGTTTCTACCAGAAGCTCTGTATTGGTTTGGGTTTGGTTGAAGCTCAGATTTGCTTCCCTTTGCTGAACAGTTCATGTAAACTACGGGATAAGAAGAAACAAATTCAGGAAATACTTGTGTATTTTCCTTTAACGGTTAAAAAATATATCCTAAATTCTATCAAACACATCAGTTCCATGAAACTTCAGGAAATACATCAGTCCAAACTCTCTGTAAAATGGAAAGAAGAGAAGTTTGTCACTGTTTATCTTCAGTATAGATATCCCAGCACTGGAAAAACTTGGATATGTAGCCTGCAATTTTTTCCCATAGGTAGACAAAAAAGGGAACTCCAAAACAGATTTTTTTATTATATAAACAAAAATGAAAGGCCTAAATAATGCACTAAACAAGTCTTCCTCTCACTTTTACAAAGTCTGAAGGAAGCAAAAGCATCATGATTACTGCTACAATAGACTTGAAGAATCTTTTTCTTGACATCTTAAAAATTATGGGATTATACTGATGTCCCATTGGGCAACAGACTTCGAACAATTGAGGACAAGTTAAGTCATCGTCCTATCTCATGGATCATGACAAGGAAAACTCTATTAAATAAGAAGATTGCAGGACCATTCAGACAGTATGTTCCAGTAAGTAGTGGGTATGGAAAAAGAATGTTTTATATTTTAGTTTTTGTTTATGTCAGTCCCACGACATTGTCACACAGAGACAAGTTTACAAGACAAGCTTATCTAGCTCATATCCATTTGACCATGGCAACATGGAGCTTCACAGGATGGGACAAGAAACCATAATTTATGCACATGGGATGAGCAGTTCTGTGCAGAAGTATTTGGTTCAGCCAACACTTCGGAGTAGATGAAGTACTCAGAAGGTGAAGTACTTGCTCCTTTGGGCTCACAGATGAGCTGGTGTCAGTAGATCTGGACTACCCAAGTCCAGGTTGGATGGGGCTTGGAGCAGCCTGGTCTAGTGGAAGGGGTTCCTCCCCCTGGCAGAGGGGGTGGAACAAGATCCCTTAAGGTCCCTTCCAACCCAAGCCATTCTGTTATTCTATGATACTACTGTAAATTGGTATTCCTCTTTAGGCCTGCTGGGTGGCAAAAATATTTGTTTCCAGAGTTTGGAGCATGATTGTTACCCCCTAGGGAGTGTTGGGCATCTGCAAGCTGTCTGCTTGGCAAACTCACACCCTGGAGATATTTGATGGAAATTCTGCTCACTGACTTTTTGGTTGTTTCTCCACAAATTCCTCATTAATATATTCTCCACTAATAAATCTTATCATTTCTCAACCACCTCTGTAGAAAATAAAAGTACTGTTGGGGGAGCATTTAATTATAACATTTTTTTCTACAGAAATAATTATAATCCCATAAAGTTGGAAGGAGCTTCACAGAGTAAAATCCTCCACTAGGATTGGATCCTCTTGAAAAGACTCAAATTAATTTTGCCTTTGTCATGATTTGATTAGCTATTGTTTCACATGTGGTTGAACTCAAAACAGAGATTTATATCTGTGAAGCTAACCTGTGTAACAGCACTTGTTGCTGCTTTTGACTATTTAATACATCCAGCACAGTATGTCAGCATATATTAAAGCATGTAAAAAAGCAAACATAAAGAAAATATTTAAAATACTGACTCACACACATGATGTTGCTGTGCTTCTTTTCTTACATCAACTGTATGCAAAAACTTAATGTGTTTTGGCCAAGCCATTGTCAAAACAGACAGAGATTAATTACTGAAGCCATTTGTTCTGCTACAGAAAAGACAAAAATAACTCATGAGTCATTACAATGGCAAACACTGTGGAGCCAAATCCTGCATCCTATTTGCCATTTTCTAGCCTCAGAACAGAAGAAGAGATGTGATTTTGAGAAATGATCCAACACTATCTTTAGTGCCTCTGTGGTATTTACACAGCTAGGGACATCAGGGGCTGGCATTGTCTTTAACAACATGCACACATGGTTCTAGGGGAGGGGTCTTGTTGCAGGCTGTGGAAATAGTGTTGCTGTGTGGGGTTGAGAAGGGTTTGTGTACTACAGTAAATATGGTTGTAGGGTGGAGACACAACTTCAACACTGGTGAGGCTACACCTCAATTCCTGGGTTCGGTTTTGGGCCCCTCATGACAAGAAAGACATTGAGATGCTGCAGCAAATTCAGAGAAGGGCAACAGAGTTTGGGAAGGGTCTGGAGTGCAAGTCTGATGATGAGCAGCTGAGGGACCTGGGGGGGCTCAGCCTGGAGAAAAGGAGGCTCACGAGGGACCTTCTCGCTCTCTGCAGCTCCCTGAAAGAAGATTGTGGACAGGTGGGGAGCAGCCTCTGCTTCCAGCTAACAAGTGATAGGATGAGAGAAAACTGCATCAAATTGCAGCAGGGGAGGTTCAGATTGAATATTAGGAAAACCTTTGTCACTGAAATGTTGGCCAGACATTGAAACAGGTTGCACAGGACCGTAGTGTAATCATCATCCTTGGAAGTGTTCAAAAAATGCGTGGATGTGGCACTTGGGGACATGGTTTAGTGGTGGGCTTGGCAGTGTTGGGTTAACCATTAGACTCTATGGTCTTAGAGGACTTCTCCAGCCTTAGTGATTCTATGATCTTTTCATGGGCAAGAGTCCACGAGATTCTCCCAGGGAGTGTTTTCACCATCTTTCATGCAAGCCAGCAATCCAGCAGTGATGCTGCCTACTGAAGTACCACAGAAATACTAGCTGCTGTGTCAGCATTTTCCTGCCACAGGGTCCTCATGTTGATACAGAAGGAAGAGAGATACAATGGTAGTCCTGCATTTTAGCTTCAAGGGACTCCTTGGCAAATGGTGTGTTTACCAAAACCAGCTTTGGTAGTGTAGATAAGCCCCATCCTTCTTCTTGAAGTACAGAGGGAACCTGCATACTTGGCTCCAAATATTGGACTGGTTTGAGAATGAAGGTTTGGGTGAAGGCGGAGAAGAAATCAGTCACCTTTTAGGTAGAGTGAGAACTCTAAGCAAATAGGCTGTTAATATTTGCAGAAAAAAAAAGGAACATTTTTTAAATGGGAGCTAGACATGCTTGAAACCATCTCAAAACTTTAAAGCATGGTAGAAAAATAATTGACTGCAGTTCTTTTCATCTCAAGGCAGATGAGTTTATCATGAATTAATCATGCTCCCCTATAGTATATCTGATAGCATCAGACTATGAATTGGAAAGGAGCCATAAAGATCATCAAGTCCAGCTTCTGGCCCTGCACAGGACAGTCCCAAAAATCCCACCCTATGCCTGAGAGCCTTGTCCAAACACTTCTTGAAGTCTGTCAGGCTTGGTACTGTGACCACTTCCCTGGGGAGCCTGTTCCAGTGCTAGTACCAGCTCTTTTCTGTCTGTCCATCCCATTCCATCCCATCCCCCCCACGTAGTATTCCTGTATCTCTGTAATGCTTTGAAGTGTTACTGATACCTCCTCTAACTCCTGGAGGGAGACCATGAACTTTCCTTTCTTAGACCTATACTTTTCTGGACAATTAGTCACGTTTTCTTGTCTAATACCCCTGTGGGTGAAGAACCTTTTCCTAATATCCAACCTAAATCTCCCTTGGCATATCTTCATTCTGTTCTCTGAGATCTTGTCACTAGTCACCACGGAGAAGAGTCTGATACCTGCCCCTCTGCTTCCCCTCATGAGGAAGCTGTAGACTGTTATAAGGTCACCTCTCAGTATCCTCTTCTCCAGGCTGAAAAAGGCAAATGACCTTAGCCACTCCAGACATGGCCACGCACTGCATGGAGGACCCTGTGACCTCAGTGGGGCAGGCAGCAAGCAGTGAGCAGCTCTGGAGTCTACACCCATGCCTAAGGACTCAGATGCTCAGATATATCTCATGTAACAATAACTGGACATTATAAACAAAGACAAACCCAATCAGAGTCTCCTAACTTCTTGCTTGAAGTGTTTCTGTCTGCCTGATCTGGGAAGGGGTGAAGAGGAGCTGACTGCCTTGTTGCTACAGAGTGAAACTGGCAGCTCCTGATCCAGGCATTGCTCAGCAGCAGTTATGATGATGAGCCTCTTTCAGATGTGACTGTCCCTCCCCTTATTTTTTTATTGGGCCAAGGGCTCTGCTGAGGAGCATGAGCCAGAGATGGCCAAAGACCAAACATGTCACCTTAGTCCCATCATCTCCAAGAGTGTGGTGATGCCAGACAGAAGGCATGTGAGGTCAGCCTTGCATGTATGACATGAGCAGGAAAGCATCGGGACTCAATTTTTATTATTTCTTTAAATTTTGCTGACACATATCTTGTGTGTCAGGTTGTTCCTTCACACATACACATGTGTGCACTTCATTACACTTTCTTGTCTCCCTCCCTTCCTCTGCTTTGCTCTGCTTCCCTGCAGTATCCTCCTTCCACTCTGGGGTTTGGAAGCTGTGCTTAAGACTCTGCAAGCAAACTGCTTCCAGCTGTGAGCTGTGACAGGCTCTCAGCCGCTGTGCAGCTGTTCTTGGGCTTCTGCTCCCTAAACCAAAGGGTTGGGTGGGGAAACACTGGTACGTACTGCTGAGTGTCTTCAGAAGTGGTTACCTGAGCCTGGGTTTGGAGGCCACTAAATGCTTATTGAACTCTGGCAGGTTTGGTGCTGTGACCACTTCCCTGGGGAGCCTGCTCCAGTGCTCAACCACCCTCTGAGTAAAGAACCTTGCCCTAACATCCAACCTAGATCTCCTCTGGCACAGCTTTATGCCATTCCCTCGGGTCCTGTCATGAGTCACTAGAGAGAAGAGAGCAGCGCCTCCTTCTCTGCTTCCCCTCATGAGGAAGATATAAACTACTATGATGCCTTAGTAGGTAGAAAGGTGCCTCCCAACCAGCTGGCCTCTCTTGACCTCTCCTGGTCAAGTCCTTGTGGTGATCTTTGCCTTGGTGTTTACAGGACGTGTGTCTGCCTGGCTCAAGCTTCAGCTTGTGAACCCTTGTTCTTCTGCCTGATCCAGCAGTAATTTCTTCAATTACTGTCACAGCCATCCCTTGTGCGGCCGCATTGGCTTGGCCATGCTCCTACGAACCCTCAGAACTGCTGGAAGAAGGGAAGGCAGACAGACATTAGTGCATTCTCCAGTGATGCACAATCCACGTCCTGTGGTCACTGGGTAACTGTAAAATTAAATCAGATCCTTGCTGTTAACCAAAAGGCATCTGCAATAAAAGGAAGTTAAACACAGTGCTGGAGGGGTTGTTTGCTGCTAATAACACATTACAGGACTTGCTAGGAAATAGGATTCACTATTCTATCCTTGCACCCATGATAAAGTTCACCCCCAGTTTAATATGATTTAGAATTAGGTGGGATATTTTGTGTCAACCGGAGGTTCAAGGACCTCCTTTTTCATCCTTCCCTGGAACTTGGTAACATTGCCATTATTATGAACGACAGAATAAAATGGTCTCAAGATAAATCAGGGGAGATTGGATATTTAAAACAGGATTGGACTGGATATTAGGAAAAATTTCTTCACTGAAAGGGTGGTCAAGCATTGGAACAGGCTGCCCGGGGAAGAGGTGAAGTCACTGTCCCTGGAAGTGTTCAAAAAACATGTGGATATGGCACTTAGAGACATGGTTTAGTGGTGAACAAGATTGTGGTGCTTGCTTGACAGTTGGGCTTGATGATCTTAGAGGTTTTTTCCAACCTTAATGATTCTATGATTCTATAAAATCCACAGGATGTGCTATAGGAGGCATAAAATACTTAAAATACAATTCTTTCCGGGCTGAACATTTCTTCCACCTTCCTATCTAGAGACCAGACAGGAGACCAGAGCCAAAAATTTCTGCCTTCACCAGGATGGTTGACCTCTAGGACTGGAAAAAGTGTCACTAAAGGCTGACATGGCTGACACTTTGGCATCTCCTTGGGAAAAGCCCTTTGTCATACAGAAATAACACACGAGTGTGACTAAACATCCGTTAGAACAGGGACAGCAACTAGTTGAGACCCTCTAAAGCAGTGACTATCTATTTAATATGTGGAGTGAAAACACCCCATGGAGTGAGCGAGAGGCCCTGAGAGGTGCAGGATTGGGGTTTTCCTGGCCTAGAAAAAAGCAGGGTTTGTGCTCTGCTCCAGGTTACATCTGCAAGACTTTTCCTCTGGCTCCCTAAAGGAGTGCTTCAGCCCTGAGACAGCCAGGGATGGTGAGGCTTTCCTTCTGTTCTCCCAGTAACCTGGTCCTTTCCTCATTAATAACTATGCAGGTTGGTGATCCTGTAGGACTTGGCCAAGACTGCAGGTGGTGCATGTGTGAGTCCTGTTGAGATGCTGGTCAGAGGAGCACATGGCCAAAAGTAAAACCACAGATTTATCACAGGGTGGTAAGGCAGGTTTCTGTAACACCAGCAATGAGGAGAAAGACTTGGGACAGTGGATGAGAAATTCACAATGAGCCGGCAGTGTGTGCTAGGAGCCCAGAAAGCCAACCAAATCCTGGGCTGCATCAAAAGAAGTGTGGCCAGCAGGTCAAAAGAGGTGATTCTCCTCCTCTACTCTGCTCTCATGAGACTTGACCTGGAATACTGCATGCAGTTCTGGTGCCCTGAAATTAAGAAGGACATGGAACTATTGGATCAAGTCCAAAGGAGGCCAGGAAGTTGATAAGAGGACTGGAGCACCTCCCATATGAAGACAGGCTGAAGAAGTTGGGGCTGCTAAGCCTGGAGAAGAGAAGACTGCATGGAGACCTCAGAGCAACCTTTCAATATCTGAAAGGGCCTACAAGGGAGCCGGAGAGGGGTTCTTTATAAGGAACTGCAATGATAGGATAAGGGGTAACGGGTTCAAACTGAAGGAGGAGAAGTTTAGGCTAGATATTAGAAAAAAGGTTTTTATTGTAAGGGTGATGAGACACTGGAATAGGTTGCCCAGGGAAGTAGTGGCTGCCCCAACCTTGGTGGTGTTCAAGGCCAGGCTGGATGAGGCCTTGAGCAACCTGGGGGGGCTGTCCCTGCCCATGGCAGGGAGGGTTGGGACTAGATGATCTGTAAGGTCCATTCCAACTCCCAAAATTCTATGATTCTATGATGATTCTGTGAACACCAGAAAGCCCAAGGCTGGTTTTAGACATGTGAATATGCATTACAAAGAAATATCCTTGGGATTTAGTGCACAGAGCTGAGACCTGACAAACCCCACCTCTCCTATTTCCCAAGTCAGCAGGCAATGGTGCAGTCAGGGCATTAGAGCCACATTCACTCATAAGCAGGTTGGTCATGGCCAGGTAGGTTCTATGCTCAGAGCTCCTTCCCTCCATCAAGAGTGATCTCTGAAGCACATGGGATCCACTGATGTGTGAGAACTTGGGGACATTAGTATTTAAAGAACTCTCCACTTCCACCAAAGGATTTATTGCTCAGAGGTTTAGTCTTGTTTTCATTCAAACTTTAAGACAATCAGAATTTTCTATTTTCAACTAAAGCACCAGGAAAAATAGGGAATGAAAATCCTTGAGGTCACTGTTGTAGCCAGGATGAGTGAAGAACTTACTAGCAGCACAGCTTGAAGCTAGAATATCTTTGAATAAAGCACCTAGAAAAGGGAGGAGAATCTAGTTTGAGAGTTCAAGACTGTGAGTAGCTGTGTTCTTCACCTATATGGTCTAATGAAAGACCTTATCTCTTCCCAGACCCTTGAAAGTGCTTTGGCAGGAGCACAGACCAAGAAAGGATGAGACTGTTCTGTGCTAGAGATTGATTTGGTTGAGTCAGAATTAAGAGGAAAAAAAAGTGGGGGAGACACAATCTATGGGAAAATTTAACTTCTACTTATAGTTATTTTATGATCTGTCATGTAGATTAATTAATGTGGCTGCTAAACTCACTCTTCTTTTAAGATCCAGCTACAGTGATGGTCCTACCCAACCCCTAAGATAATTCATGAACAATAATAGATAAGAGAGACACAGTCTTGAAATCAATGCTTTACATGAGGGCCAGATATTACAAAGATCAGTGCAATAATCAGGTTTTAAAAGAAATAAATATATTGTGCAGTTGAATTACTCCAAGGGTGCCTTTGTGTCTGAGGTTCAACCAGTGAATTCAGTCCTTTTAATCAGAATTAGTTCTGGAATAGATTTTTGCTGGCCATAGACCTAAAAACGTAATCCTGGCTGGCTCATTCAGGTTTATTAAGCATCTATGACTATTTTTCAAAGGAGGATCTCTTTCTTCTCCTGACGGAAAGGCTCATCAAATACAGACAGGAGAGCAGAGGAAAGGAAATCTCAGCTTCATTGAAGTTGAAGCCAAATCTCCCATTGGTTTCATGGGGCCACAATCTCACCTAAGCTGTATAACACACTTTAAAATGCTACTGGCATGATAATTATACAAAATAGAGCCCACATTTCTGTTTGGGGAGAGGAGAGGGACCTGGAGGAGAAGAGGGGAACCTAACACACACATTTGTCTGATCCTATGAGGCATTCACCAGTAGCATGTACTTGGCAAAAGATCTGATATATGAACTGAATAAATAATAAAATTGTCTGTGTTTCCTCGCATCGCAATTCGTAAATGCTTTCAATGCACATAAATGATCTTAAAAGAGGCACTTGCATTTCCTTTGAGGAATCTTTGAGGAGTCCAAATATATCAGAGCCATGGCTGTAACTTGGAAACCTGAAAGTGATCTAATGAGGCAGACCCTGCCTAATCTGATATGTGAAAAACCTTTGACTTCGACTTGAAAGCAAGATTTTTCTAACCCTGACACTAAGGCACCTCTCAATAAATTATAACAAACCCAGACAACACCCCCCAACAATCGGCAAACAAACTCACTATGAGTAATCACGTCAGCAGCAGAAGTGATGCCGTAAGGCACTGCTCATACCCACTTTACCTTTACACCTACTGTGTGCGTGAAAAACCTTTGACTTCGACTTGAAAGCAAGATTTTTCTAACCCTGACACTAAGGCACCTCTCAATAAATTATAACAAACCCAGACAACACCCCCCAACAATCGGCAAACAAACTCACTATGAGTAATCACGTCAGCAGCAGAAGTGATGCCGTAAGGCACTGCTCATACCCACTTTACCTTTACACCTACTGTGTGCATCCCAGTTTCAGGCAGCA
>NW_008669886.1:1293-33731 GCF_000695815.1 Acanthisitta chloris | reverse complement strand
CACCTCATTTAAATACCTCAGAAAGTTAAAGAGGCTTGCTAGAGGGGAGATGACTTACTCAAGAGCCTGCATGCAACCAAAAAGTGAAGCTCCTCTTTTTCTACCCACTGATACTGCCTTTTGCTTCAAAATTATTAAAGTCTTGATTCAGCAAAGTGCTTAGAAAAGAACTTTAAAGAATGAGACAATTGCATGTATTTAGTGGAGATATAGGGATGGATTGGCTTAGATAGATGTTAAACATGTCTTTTTAAGTCTTTTTCAGGGTCTGAACTCACTCCAAATGGCAGTGCAAATATTCAAGACCAGCAGGACCAGATATTCTGGTAAGCAATAGTTTGTAAGCAAAGGTACAAGCTGGAGTCCTAGAAAGGCAGAGAGTACAGGTCTGGAATCAGTTATAAGGACTCTTTGCCTTTAGTTGAGTTTCTGGCTATTTTTCAACACACATTTCACTCAGCTAGGAAAAAGGGGGAAATGCTATTTGATACTTCACTTTTAAATCCTGCTTGGAAGACAGGTGTTGCTTTGAACCCACATTATGGAAGATAACTGCAAGCTGGAATCCTGAGATGAATGTGAGGGAGATTAAGTCCAGACCACAATAATGTCATTTTCTCCAGCAACATCACTGTCCGTGCATACCAAAGGCAAGCCAAAGTTCACACACTAGTTTATGATACTGTTAGCTAGTTTGCAGCCAAAGCAAAAAGTTCAGACATGGGTTTTGATGCATTTTGTTTAGAAATCTCTGTTCAGGCCATGATCAAAAAAGAGCAATGAATGTCCAATATTTTCATCAAGGGGCTCAGATCCAGTTGAGTTGGTTAGAGGACCTAATTGTGGGTAGTTGCTTCATGTCAGCTACTGGCCTTGGAGCACTGCAGCCCATGTTTCATGCTTGCTTTAGGAAGACAATGGAGTGGGACAGCCTCTGGCAGAGACAAGCACAGAATCATTAAGGTTGGAAATGACCTCTAAGATCATCAACTCCAACAACTAACCCAGCACTGCCAAGTCCACCACAAAACCATGTCTCTAAGCACCACATCTACATGTGTTTTGAATGCTTTCAGGGATGGTGACTCGACCACTTTCCTGGGTGGCCTGTTCCAATGCCTGACCACCCTTTTTTAAAGAACTTTTTCCTGAAATCCAATATAAACTTCCCCTGGTGCAACTTAAGTACATTTCGTCTTGTTCTATCACTTATTAACTGGGAGAAGAGACTGACCCCACCTGGCTAGAACCTCCTTTCAGGTAGTTGTAGAAAGCAATAAAGTCTGCCCTGAGCCTCCTTTTCTCCAAACTAAAACCCCTCAATTCCCACAGCCACTCATCAATCTTGTGCTCCAGACCCTTCCCCAGCTCCACTGCCCTTCTTTGGATATGCTGTTCTGCCCCACTTCCACCTTCACTTGCATTTCCTATCTCGAAATGTGGCCCAACTTATGTCTGCTGTGTACAGGGGATTGGAAAACCAACCTGGATTAACATATTTTAAAACATATGTGCTGCACCAACACTTGCCCCAGCAAACAAGGGTGCAAAAGCAGAACAAGTTGCAATGGGCAAAGACAAGATGCTCCTTCTGTTGGCACTGGAAATGTCTGCTTCAGGTAGCCAGTCTTGGCCATTGCTGGCTGCAGTGACTAATTACAGTGTTACACAGTGTTTATTTCTCTGGAGATTTGCCATGCTTGGAAAAGCTGGCTCCAGCTCTGTTGGATTTCTCACAAGGAACCTCCTGGACCTTAGAGGAGTCTTCCCCTTACCTCTGGCTCATGATTTCTGTTATCTACCAGGTATGGATGAGACACCCAGCTGTTACAATTTAGCCTTGCTGCCCTGTTAGCTATCCCAGGTACTGAGTCCAACTCATTTGAAGTAAATGACAGTTTTATCAACTCCATGGACTTTGATGCAGGATTGATCCAATATGTAAATGTCAAGTCTGATTCCAGGAAGGGAGGAAAATCATCAGCTGAAATTATTTAAAGACTTGCAGATATATCTTGGCATGCTAAATGGAAATGAAAGAATTTCTCAGGGAGAATGTTCAATAATTCTCAAAGTAATTGTTAACACACACAGCACAACCCCCATCCCACCCCTGTCAGTCAGTCAGGTTATGGATTATCTACTGCAGTAAATTTGTTTATATTGTTTATGGTTATACTTACTATTGCTCTTGGAAAGCAAGATCAAATCAGTGTCTGGCTTCAGAAATGTAAAATAAAAATTTGGTGTCAAGGTGTGCTGGTCACTCTTGTGTCCACCAAACATCTGTATTCAATTACAAAGCAATTTAGAGAGAGATTCAGGGAGCTGTTTGGGTCATAAACTGGGCCTACGCCCAAGAAAGAGATCTGGAAAGTCCAAGCTCCATCACCAATGGTTGGAAGCATTGACACCTACCAGCATCCAGATTTAGTTTAACAAACTTCCTAAGCATTCCAGTTTAAGATGCCACACTTGAATTCCTCTGGTTGCAACAGTCCTGATTACAGCAGGGCTGGTTTAGGACCCTTAGTAGTACCTGACAGCAGAACTCTTTTTGAGCTCAAGAAGCACCACAGGGCCTTGAGTACCTTCTGAACCCAAAGGGTCACTCCCTGGCTCACAGCAGGATTTCATGGCAGCTCAGGGCAGGTGAACAGCTAAAGCAGGGCACAACCAAGCTCTAAGTAGGGTAAGCAACTTTATTAGCTTTCTTTCATTATTGAGATTGACAGAAACTTCTGAACAAAAAGTGTGACGACTAAAGACAGGGAAAACTGTGAACTTACGTGTTGCGTAAATAAACTGAACAAACCTCCTGCAGGTACCTCTCAAACACCACCACCTTGTATCTGCTGCTTTGCATGCCACAAATGCTTACCTGCAGCAATTAATGGTTGGTTAATTGCATGCATTTCAAGAAATAAAGGTATTTTGTATCAGTTCTTCTGTACTTGTCATTAAAACTACTTGCTAAGGCAGAGTGTTTGAATACCTGTCTACCTCCAAAGCTGTGAAAAATACAGGAAACATCAAAGAGGTTCTGCTGCAGCCCTAAAAAGAAAGGAAATAATTGTAGCTGTGGTATGGGTAAACCTACAAGGGTTTTCTGTTAATATCTTGAGCTACCACACAACCACAAGGACTGTCATGATATGCCATGATTTTTCCTTTTGGGTATAACCATCCAAGCTAAAATTCTCCATATGCTACAAGATTGATGTTTAATACTTCGTTCCAGATGTGTTCTGGCTTAGTTAAATATTTAACACATTTCTAGAAGTATGTAGTCTATAATTGCATTAATACTTCAGAAGAATGATGTCCTGGTGTGTAAAGGGAAAGATATTCCAAGACTGGCTGTGTACCTACTCCTGCCAGTGATCAGTAGAATTCAAAGAGGTTACCTTTAAAAAAATCTGATTATCATTGATCTCCATGAATGGCATTGAAACAGCTACACAGCCACAGCCCTGACAGTGTCCCCCAGAAACATTCCCAAGGCCTAAACAAAGTGACACTCTGTAACCTGGTAAAATTGAAACCAGCAAAATCCTTATTTAAATTCAAATATGTGCAAGCAAAACTGAATTGAGGCATCCTAAGGGATGTATTCAATTGCCAAATTCTGTGCCATTAACAATACAGTTTTGCCTATTTCCCCTGTGCATTTCCATAAACAAAAGCTCAAAAAGACCCAAAGTGTAAGAGCCGGAATTAGATGGATTCCTGAAGAAGTGTTGAACACCTCCACAAAAATAAACACTTAAAGCATGTTTTTATTTTTCAGAAAAATCTTCTTTCTTATAGAAGTGTCTAATGAGATGCCTGACTGTGGCAAATGTCTGCATTAAAGCAGTGGGAATAGCTGATGAAATTTTAAACAGTAACATCGAATTCAAGTGTGGTGTGACTAAACTGTACTCAGAGGAAGATTTTGGATAAAATTTGAAAAAGTATATCAAAGAATAGAAAATAATGCATTCCTCCTTTCCATAATCCTATCCTTACCCTTCAGGTCAAAGCAATGAGAAAATGAAATCCTGTTGAGATGTGGTGAAAGGAGAGGAGGACTAAACAGAGCTTTTTCCCCACCCCACACCAGTGCTGCTCTGGGCAACAAAGCAGATGATTTAAAAAGGAATTAATACTTGAAAATTTAATGGTACATTTTCTGCTGAAATCTATGGGACCATTGGGCTGTGCTGGGTGCTTTGATGAAAGTTAAATCTACTCTGTTTCAGGATGGTGAAATTATGCCAACTGCCAGTATGACCTTTGGAGCATCTTGGTAAAAACAGGAATGTTTAGTCACGTGTAGAGAAGAGTCAGGAACACAGCATTACCTGGACCACAATTATCCTGCACAGGTACTTCCCTGGAAAATGCAGTAGCAGGGGGAGGAAAGAAAGACAACTTAACAGAAACACAGAATAGGGCTGGGATAGGGGAGGATTCTGTTTTAGTTAAAAGACACACATTATTTCTTCATTGTTTTTTAACATTCCAGGTTTATTCCAAAGACATTATTCTGCAGGCATGTATCTTACAGGTCTAGAGGCTGATAAAACACTAGAAATAATGGGGTAACCCTAGTACATGAAGACAAGGCTAAAATCACACTAGTGATTTTTTTCTTTTCTTTCAATAAAATTTTGGACATTTCATTTTTAGGACTGACCAGAGCTATTCATACCTAGAGCATTTGGAACAGTCCATTAAAGGAATAAAACTAGACAAGATGCAAACAGCAGACTACACTTGATTTCTGCAACTGCTGGCAAAAGCTGGTGGAGAAATATCCGCACACTTTAAGAATGTTACATCAGTGACAAATGGAAATTTGTGCTTTAATACTTTGCTTGAAAAGTCTCTTTGTCCAACATGAAGTCAGCAAATCTCTGCTGGAGCTCCTTTTCTCTCTCCTGCTGTCGCTGCACATCTTCCTTCAGACACTGTAAGGGAAACATCATTAAGCAACCAGTCAGTTTTTCAACAGTCACACCTAGGAAGATCTCTATCAAAGGTTTTATCTTAGTTCCTTCAGAGGAAAAGCTCAGAATTGAGATAGGACACTGCTAAAATTACTTGTTTTAAGCAAAAATGTAAAACACAGCAGTTGATGTAAAGTATTAAATGTCAGGTATCTCATTCTGTTTTTGTGAGCAGTTAAAATCAAATGCTTTAGAAGGAGAGTTTTCAAATTGGAACTTTGCAATTTACTAAAACCAGGTGCTATTAGTAGCTATCAAGCCATGTAATCTGTTTTTTACTGTTAACTTTCACTAAATCAATCACTTCTGAGTCTGTAAACACATCTATCAGCATTTCTAAACCATCTTCATGAAACCAGTTTTAAGAACTGATATATTTTATCTCTTTTTTAAAGCAAGTGGTTGAGAAGATCTGAGACTCAATGAAACCCATTCTTCTGGAAGAAAAAATGTTTAAAGAAAAACTGTGCTCAGGTAAGAACTTATTTCTTGGAAAGCAAGTCTGGCTCAGACTTAGGTCTGAGTCCTGGCTGAGAGTTGCCTTGTTAGTTGAATAAAAAGAGAATATCCTAGAGATCCTTGAACGAAGGAAAGTGGCTCCAAAGCACTGATTTCAGGTATAAATTGGCATTTGGTCCACTGACGTTTAAGGAAGGAGATTTTACACAAATTTTTACATCTATCCCAAGTTCTAACAGTAATTAAAACCACAACAAGCCAAATTAAGAGATATATCGAACTTCAGCTGCGAACTTCAGCTGATACACATTGCAGAAGATTTATAAAATAAACCACATAAGGAAATAAAAAACCCCCACAGTTAAAGAACACATTAGCAGATTAGTCCCAGCTTCGGATATAGATATCACAGAATCTTTGATATTGAAGCAAACAGCAGAGGAATCTGGTAACAGCCAAAACAGAACATTTAAAAACTCAGGTTGTGCAGCTCAGAGCTCATGCCTTGGAAAAACACCTTTTCCACAAAGCACCTGCAATTTGACCTCAGGTATTCCATTTAGAAATCTCACCTCCAGTCTCCTAGGGATTGCAGCATCTTCATGTTTCTTCAGCTCCTCAAAGGTTCGCAGCTCCAGATGAGCCTGTTCAATCTGGTCCCACAAATCATTCAGCTGTTTGATGAGGCCCATTGCTCGGGACTGATAACCACCAAGCAGGATCTTCAGCTTCTTCTCCATCTTGGCAGCCCTCTTTGCCTCAGTTGTCATGTGGCCTCTATTTATCTGCCAGAAGGAATCCAAGAAATGTTTTATTTATTCAGAACTCAAAAGTCGAGAGAAAAAAGAAGTAGGAAAAATATACCTGTGGAATTGTATTGAGTTCTTTGATTTCTATTAACAAATCTAACTGCACATTATACAACAACCTAAACTTCTGGATTAAAACCTCTATAATAGACAAAATGCATTATTCCAGGGGGAAGTCCACTAGACAAAACAAGGGCGATGATGCTCTATATGATGACTATGGATTTACAGACAGGAATTGTTGCAGTTGCTGAGCTAAGCAAGAGGCCAAGTCACATGACAGTTTGTCATGTCACATCCCACTTACACCGGAGATGTCCTTTGCCTCAGTAAAGGAAAACTAAATAAAAACCACAAACAAAATAACCAACATAGTTGCCATTCCAAGAACAACCCAGGTGCCAAGATGAGAACTCAACAGGTGGTGACCCCTCATTCCTGGTGTCATCATAAAGCATCTCAGAAAGACTCTTGGATTCACATGTCTTGGCAGATGAATGTTGAACCGATTACCTGATTAAGTGTCCAAGGCCAGGCTGAGTGGGGCTCTGAGCAACCTGGTCTAGTGGAAGGTGTCCCAGCCCCAGGCAGGGGGCTGGAACTGGGTCATCTTTAAGGTCCTTTCCAACCTACGCCATTCTATGACTGCATGAAACCAACAAATAACACAGGACTAATGCCCCTGAGCAAAACTGTGCAGAGGTGCAGCAGTTCATGTCTCTGAACAGGGACATAGGGTTCCTGCTTGAGGAACCTTATGCTAGTTCCTTTAAACAAAAAGTTAGAAAAAACCCTTCTTTTTTTTCCAGAAAGCATTGTGTGAATGATGCCAAACTCAACAAAAACAGAATCAGGCTTCTCAGATCTTGATTTCTGCCACAGTTAAAGATATATATTTTTCTTCATTTCCCACACTAATATAAGTTGCTCAGATGCTGAAATATAAAAGCCTAACTTGGAACCACAGCGTCTGAGTCATCTTCCATTGCTTTGTTTCTTTAAAAATCAAAGCTTTGTTGGTGAATATTCTTTCATACAAAGAAATTACCAATGATCAACCAAAAAAGCAGCAGCTTTTCACCGCCACAATTACACAATATATCATCTTTTACCAACGAAACTGAATGCCATTGGGAAGGACTACTTTCTGATCTGCCCTTTACACTTGTAACTACAGCCAGCCAGACAACCCCCGGCATCACAGTCCTATGCACCAAGCTACAGCAAAGTGCATTTCATCAACCTTCCATCTCTCCAACGGTACTGAAGTACCCTCTGTTACACAGCTGCATGTTTCTGTAACATGCCCTCCTTCTCCTTAACAATTTATTCACTCATTTAAAATGGTTTTAGTTGGTGGTGCAGAGATAAACAAAGTGAATGGTCAAGGGAGCAAACTGTTAATGGGTGAGTGAAAGAGAAATTTGACTTTCTGAGCTGTCTAGTTTGCTCCTGGGGACAGAGATTCAGACTGCTATGCTTTTCAAACTCTGTTTGCAATGTAGACTTAAGCTATGCCCATGGTGCTTTAAGCATACAGAAAGGCGCCTCTTTTTCAATATTTATATAAATCTAGAGAAAATTAAATAAATAGATTAGGGATTTGTGAGGATACTCTCTGATGGAAAAGTATGAAAGCTCTAAATGTCTTCACTGGTAAATAATATGCTATTACTGCAACAACAAATACAGCTGTGTGGTCAATGAACTATTTTCCAATTACTGTTTCTTGGATGAAAAATGTGTGTCGAGAGCAACTGACATTTAGAGATCATGGAATAGATGGATGCACAGGCAAACAGAATTTTGTTTGTAGCAGAGACCTAATGTAACAAAGATCAATTATCCCATGTTGCTCCACAGCATTACAGACAACTTAGAGTGTGCTTGGTGTGAAATGAAACTTGAGTCAGATCATCACCCTTCAGAGCCAGTTTGAAAAGACCATTTAGAAAAGTTCCACTATTCTGTCACCTCAAATGAATATCTTCTTTACTGTGAGGGTGGTGAGGCACTAGAACAGGTTGCCCAGAGAGGCTGTGGACTCCCCACCCCTGGAGGTGTTCAAGGTCAGGTTGGATGGGGCTTGGAGCAACCTGGTCTAGTGGAAGGTGTCCCTGCCCATGGGTGCCCATGGGGTGGAATGAGATGAGCTTTAAGGTTTCTTCCAAACTAGACCGTTCTATGATTCTATCATCTCTCAACAACCTAATTTTCCACTAAAATGTTAAACACTGTGCACTTGAGGCCATAAATAAGCAGTAAGTTATAAGCAGTATCCCCAACCTACAGAAAAGGAACTGGATCAAGGCACTGTGGTCAGAAGTCCAGAATTATCTGCATGCTCTAAGTACCACCAGTAGCCCTGACAGTACTGGGTTGGTCTTGCACTTCTACATGCTTCAGTTGGGATTCACTTTGCTTGAATTTAGACAGCAAATCTGAGCTTGTCACCCAAGGCCTTTCCATAATAGGAGAGAAACTGGCAACTCCAGGGCATGGCTCACTGGATCCAGAGCCTCCAAGGCTCTTCAGAAAGCTTGTTCAGACATATTACCCAAGGTCAGGTGGGCCAATCCCATCCTAAGTGTATACTGGTCTGATTATTAGATATTACAAAGCATTTTCTTCTCTCACAAAAAAACCCCAAAGCCCATTCAAATCTAATGATTATAGTATCAGACCCTGATTTAAGCACTTGAAATTTTCAGACAATGAGAACTGGACTTAACATTTCCAAGTTGTTCTGTATACAGATTCTTACTCTTAATTACTTGAGCTCCTTAGGTTATATACTGCCATTCAGCCCTTGCTTTTCTACTCAGCTCCTTGTCTACCTTGGATTATCATAGGCCTCACTGCTGAAAAAAAAAAAAAAAAAAGCAAAAAAAAAAGAAAAAAGAAAAAAGCAAAAAGCCTCCCAAGTATCTAAACCCAGAAATAACAGCTCTTTCTTCCTTCTCTGCTTATAGAGAGAAATGTGAACACTCGCCACCTTTCCTCCTCCCTTCCAACTACAAGGGCCTACTACGAAAAGGTCAAAAAGAGGTCTTAGCTTTTGTAACAAATACTATTTATTAAAAATTGCTGACTGCTGCATTAATGCCAACAACTGCATATAATTTCAGTTCAAGCTTCATAAAATTTTAAGGCTCAGATACCAAGCTAAAAATTCCAAGCAGTTATGAAGAGGTGTGTTTAAACAGTAGTCTACATTATTTGCTTAACGTTAAGAAATAGATTTCAGTAAAATCTGACAACCATTTCCCCCCTGAACCTAGCAGAAAAAGTAAAGACATTTGAAAGATTTCTCCATGTATTTATTTTGTACTGCTCCTTGGTTGGCTTTGGTTCTGCTGACTTTATACCAACTACAGCAAAATGAGAACAGCATGTACAGACATGGGGTAAGATGATATATGATGTTAGGGCAAGTGTGAGAGCCTCATCCCATCCCAAATCTCTGATGTAAAAGCCTTCCCTCATGCCTAGTACAGCTGTGCTCCGTTTTCAATACTACACTAGAGAACCAAGGAAGAGAAACCAAAACAGAGCAACAGACATAACCAGAAATTTATATAACATGATCTAGAAAAGGGAGATTGACTGGAAAAACAGGGGTTTCTTGGTTTTCTTTTCCTCTAACAAAAACAGAAAAAGAAGAGAGAGACAACACCAGGCTTCAAATATCGCAAAGATAATTTTCAAAAACTAGACTTTGCTCACGGCCACTGAGACAGGAAGACAGATTAAAATTTGGCAAGGAAATTTTAGATAAGAGGTTAGTTGTAAGGTTTAACTAAAAACAACAAAGAAGAGGGACTCCTTATGAGAACAAACACTGGGAAAGATTTAAGAAAAACTGACCCTGAGGAAGAAAGAGCTCAAGTGCCTTCAAAACTGCATTTTCACAGTTCCTCATCTCACCGAGTCTACTGAGGACATCCTTCCTGGGTTCAAAGAGCTTTCTCCCTGTACTGACTGTTTTGGTTTCCTTCCATTAAATGTGGGCATTTGGTAATCCCTGAACAGCATTAAGCTCTCTTGTGTTTTAATTGATCTTCTTAATCATGCCTGATGGATTAAACATTGAAGAAAAACTGCGGCATGTTCTGACCAGAACCATAGTCAAAAGTAAACCAACTTATTCTGTGACCTTGGAGAATCAACACATCATCAGAAAGCTCCCTTGCTTGTGCAGAACCCTCTGCCAGGTTCAGCTACGCCAGCTGAAGAGGTTACACTTGGAGCATATATAGGACTACTCTAAATGTTACTCTAACTTCCTTCCTCACCTCAGACCCACAAGTGGCTCTCCCAAACTCAGTTCTGCTGGCAAGAGATGGATAAACTTAATTTAAATAGCAGATTTGTGAACTTCCCTCATATTGGGTCAGCCAGCTGGAGGAGCTGGAATGGGAGGGTGCACACACACACAATGCCACGCTACACCCAATGTGTAGCATTTCAAACTACCTCAGGGACAGAATCACAGAATCATTAAGGTTGGAAAAGAGCTCTGAGATCATCAAGTCCAACCTGTGACCTATCATCACCATGTCAAGTAGACCATGGCACCAAGTGCTATGTCAATTCTTTCCTTAAACACCTCCAGGGATGGTGACTCCACCATCTCCCTGGGCAGTGCATTCCAATGCCTCATTACCCTTTCTTGTATAGAAATTCTTCCTAATGTCCAATCTAAACTGCCCCTGGTGTAGCTTAAGACTATGTTCTCTCATCCTGTCACTTGTTACCTGGGAGATGAGACTAACCCTCATCTGGCTACAATCTCCTTTCAGGTAGTTGTAGACAGCAATAAGTTCACCCCAGAGCCTCAGTACAATGACTAACACTACAGCATCCTCTGGGCATGTTTGGGTCACCTGGCTTTACAAGCTTGATGGTATACTCTACAATAGCATGCTTTTTAAAAATCCTCATTAACTGCTCTACTTAAAAATACTTTTCCAGTTCCATGCTCTTGGACAGAAGTCTCAATTTTTTGTTCTGAAACACTACTTCACCTATTTATAGTTTGACCATGCAAAACTCTCTGTGGGGCCTTGCCTGTTACCTCTGAGTTAGTAAAAGACAACAGTCAACTCTGCCGGAAACTGAGGCTTGGGGTTACTATCAAACAAAAAATTACACTTCCAGCATGGAACAATATGCGCCCAATCTATCAAACTGGCATCAACACCAGTATTAGCACAGTTCATCGACTGAAACCACTCCATGGCTAGACACAATTTCACATCTCTGCTGTGACACTGAAGATCACAGAATCACTGAATGGTTTGGGTTGGAAAGTACCTTAAATACCATCTAGTTCCAAACCCCCTGCCATGGGCAGGAACACTTTCCACTAGACCAGGTTGCTCAGAGCCCTATCCAGTCTGGCCTTGAAAACCCCTGTGTCCAGTAAGATATTTTACTTCATGTACAAGGGGTCATTAAAAGGTGCTGATCAGTATCAGCGCAGTCAAATATGGACAGAGCCCGTAATTTAATAAATTTAAAAGTAGTAATTAATTCTAATTGACCTGGATCACACAAAGGTTTTCATGGAAAGATTCAGTCACAGAAGATCCTCAAACTAAGGTGCTGCTGGCGAGCAACTGCAACTTCCATTCTCTGCAATACCTTTTGCTCCCTTCTCTTCCAAACAATATGAAGTTTTCCCACTAAGGTGTGTGTTAAACTAGGAACATTATAAGATGAAATGAGATAGCAAAGGCATCTATTTAACAATGTAGTTGCTTTCCTTCAGCTGTGAAGTTCCCCCTCATACATTAAGTGGAACTGTGAGCATCAGAAAACTCACATTTCTGAAATGACTTGCTCTGCAGTGTACCCTAGCCTTGAAAAAATATGCTGGACTTCTGGAAGCTACTAGAAAGATCAGAAAATTCCACAAATCTAAGCTGTACCAGACACGTGGTAAGGTCAGAGGGATTCACTCGCACAGACCTGAAACTCCCCATCTCTAATGCAAAAGACTTCACATACTGATCTTGTAACACTCTTAAACCACATTAATTAACATATTCAAGAAGTCTAAACCCCTCAAAATGAAGGAGCTATTGCTGAGCTGTGCATTTCTGATGGTGCCTGGACAGGATATCTAGCCAAACAGAAGCTCTCCACAACTGCTCCACTTTGCCTCCTCAAGTTCATCAATAACAGCACAAATCTGTTTCTGATATCACCATCAGTTTCAGAAAGATGAATGTCATGTCAACATATACAAGGCTGCCACCACTAAATCACTCAGGCAGTGAGAACAGGCCAATTAGAGGAAGATGGCTGTGTGTCCACACCATCAATCCATGCAGGAATCTCCCAGTGATGAAGACAGTCCCAGAAATAGCTGGATTATTTTGCACAGGATCTGCAGGGTGTCAGCAGTCCCATACGGAAGTATTAGACAGTGACTACCCAATGTGTAGCTGTGCCAAATATCTCTGAACTCCTGTGTGTGGGTTTTTTTTTCCCCTAATGATCTTAGTGCAGTATGAAGGGGAAGAAGCAGCCCTCAAAACTGACAAACAACAGTTGCTGTTGCTTTATTGCTGGCAAACTCTATTTTACAGTCTTTACCCTCCTCTCAAAGGAAGTTAAAAGTACAATCAAGTATCTTGGGGTACTGAAAGCTGAGCTAATATCCCTGCTTTTCATTAAGCTTGTCTGATACTTCCCATTATAATATCTATTTCAACTGATATTGCTTTCAGACAATTTTCCTTGAAAAAACATTAAAATGAAGGTGGGTTTTGCCACTGCTCGGAATGGGTTACAGAAAAAAATTGCTGGGCTATTTTACTGCACATTCCTTGTTCATCAAACTGTTATGCTTTTTATTTATTATTTTAAAAATGATTCAGCAGGTGACCTATGCCTAAAAACCTGTATATCTCGCTTTTAAAATAACCTTTTAAAAAGGTTAGGTCACAGAGCTGCACTAAACTGCATTTTGCACACACTTGGGAGAGATTTTCAGCTCAAATTTAACTTTGCAAAGTCCACCTGCACTCAGCAAACAGTGAGAGAGGCAGCACAGCCACCGTACCTGCAGCTGTGGGGCATAGTCAGTTGTGCTGGCCCCAGTGCCTGACTGAACTAGGGGCTGGCATTTTGGAACACAGTAAAAAGGACGAGCAAGATTATGTGTGTCAGTGCCCCAAACCATCAGCCTCATTCAGCAGCACTCTGAGCTTTCCAAGAGATGTACTTACATTAGTGAGACAGACTCATGATTGCAGCAACTGATCATTAACACAGAATCACAGATCACAGAATGGGTCAGGTTGGAAGGGACCATAGCGTCTCACTTGGCCCAACCTCCCTGCTCAAGCAGGGTCATCCTAGAGAACAGGATTCTGTCCAGGCGGTTCTGGAGTATCTCCAGTGAGGGAGAATCTACAACCTCTCTGGGCAATCTGTTCCAGTGTTCAGTGACTCACACAGTAAAGAAGTTCTTCCTTGTATTCACATTGAACTTCCTGTGCATCAGTTTCTGCCCGTTGAGCAGAGCCTAGCTCCAGTCTCTAACACTTTCCCTTCAGATATTAATACGATCCTCTTTCAGTCACCTCTTCTCAAGGCTGAACAGGCGCAGCTCCCACAGCCTTTCCTGTGATGCTCCAGGAGAGATGCTCCACTCCCTTAATCACCTTTGTCACCCTCTGCTGGACCTGCTCCAGGAGCTCCAAATCTCTCTTACACTGAGGAGCCCAGAACTAGACACAGCACTCCAGATGTGCCTCACTAGGGCTGAGTAGAGGGGCAGGATCACCTCAACTCGACCTAATGGGACATGGGTAACTGGATTTTGTTAAGTGCTTTCCATGGAGTCCCATGCAATGTTGGCTTCTTGGCAAGAGCTCCAATTTGTATTTTGCTTCCTGGGTGCCTGACTGTCTTGTGACTACAAAGCAATGAACATTTAGAACAAACAAACAGGAGTTTGATGAATGAATGACTTGGCCTTACTTACTTTGCTTCAATATCCTTAATAAGCATTCCAACACCAACTACTCATTCAAACATTGGGAGGAGATGGAGAGAAATCAACAGCACAAGAAAGCCCACACAGAAGTAACCAATTTAGACTGCAGAAATAGTGCACAGCATAAAGGCACAGGGCCACACACCGAACAATAACAAGAAAACAAAATATTCAAGAGCTACTCATTAAGCAAGTGAGTTTCTGGAAAAACTAGGCTGTAATCACAAAATTAAAGACTGTCTCATAAAGCATATGCATAGGCAAATTAAGGCTGTGCATTCCCCAACATTGACTGTTTGACTTTGCAGCTTTAATAATGCACTTCTAATGTTGTTTTGGGTGTAAAATACTTAAATTTCAAAAGCATTTGTACACAAATTAGGTGCAGCCCTTCGATGGCTGGCAGAGTGCCAGCCCGGGCCCCGCTGCCGTGCACAGCCAGGAAAGCTGCATGCTGCTGCGCTCCAAGTTTTGGGAAATCAGAGCACGAAGTGAGAGAGTGCATCAAGCAGTGCTGGGCAGCGTTGAGCAGGGCAATGGTGCTCTCTGCTGGGTGAACAGCAGCATGACAAGGACTCCAGCACTCAAACCCTTACTACCAGGCTATGCGCAGGTGAACTGCTCCTGGCTAACAACATCAGAGTCTGTACCCGGATGACATTCTGGACTGACAGGCTTTATACAACACACATTCACACTGCATTTCATGGGTATGAATCCAGGGAAAATTCAACCTCTCTGGCCTCTCTTATGTTATTTCTGTGGTAGCAGCTGTTTAGGGAGGTTTACTTCTAGCAACAGTAGCTATGTTGATGTTAAATACAGAAAAACTTTCCTTTTACCACGGAAAAAAATAATCTGACGCCTGCATAATTTAGAGGGACTTTTAGGCTAAAATGGTATTTTGGAAAACATTTACAGGCTTACTGCAACTCTGAACAAACACATGTTCCCTGGGAAGCCACCATTTCAAACCTGGCTACTTGTTATCATGAAAGCTGTATTTTTGGGTTCTTTCTTTGGAGTGTTTAGGTGAAACACCAGAGTTTCACAGAGCAAGGGAAATCAATGTCAATGGGTCTGATAAAGTGGAATGGGATCACAAACATCCATTGTTCTCTCTTTTGGAAGGAATCACTGGCACTGGTAGAGGATGCCAGTCTGACAGAATTCAGGACTATCTGGACATCCACGTATGTAAAAGTCACCCAGAAATCAAATTTTAAGTTGGAAAGAGAACTTGAGCGGAGTTTTGGGACAGAGATAAGTTTCTTTAAGCATTTTCCTTTGAAGTACCTTCTCATACTGGCCACAATTAAAGACAAAGTGCCAAACTACAAAGATCAGGTATCTGATCCACTAACAGCCAAGATTAAGAAAACAAGACTTCACATGGAATTCAGAGAGAGCAGAACCTGATCTTCTCTCCAGTTGATGATAAAGTGGATGAGCTGTGTTAAGCTAACAGTGCAAAGAGAAACTGTGTATAGGAATACTCTAGGGATATTTTAAGATAAGGAGGAGGATGAGAGAAGGCAATTTAAGCACCTCAAGAACATCTGTGAACTCCCTAGAAGAACTCCTCCACAACCTTTTCAAAGGAATCCTTCCAAAACATCTGACTGATTTATAAAATAATCTGTAACTCCTACAGAGAAAAAAACCTCAAAACACAAGGAGAGAAATTTTAGATAAAAAAAAATGGTAGGTGTAAAAAAGCAGAGAAAAGTGACACTGACCTCGAGTCTCTTTTCCAGTGACTCTATCCTGTCTTTTTTGCTGGCCAAGTTAGCCCTTGTGTAGCGGCTCTGTCCGGGCAGGTATAACACTTGGCTGTAACATTCTTCCCACACCTGGTTATAAGCTTCACTTGACAGCTCTCCATGCCCCATTCCTTGTTTTACCACTTCCATCTCCTGTGCCAGTAGATCTTGTGCCTGTTGAAAAGGATGAGAAATAAATTGCAGTTACAATACACAAGATACAAGAAAATTCCTCTTCTTTTCAATCCTTCAGTGTGCAATTCATGGGGGCAGTTTCTCTTTTCATACCACCAGGTTAAGCTAATGATAAAATCGAACACAGATGCTGTGGATTATAAATGAAACCAGTCTAGGAGACTACTCACAGCGCAACTATCCCTCATTTTATATAATTTGGCCAAACCTGACATCACTCTGCCGTGGCTAATGAAAGCTGTGGCACAGCAAGATACTTCATCTTGCTGCAGAAGAACAGAGATAAAAGCAAGGACCTTGAGGGGAGGGAGAACTGTACAGACAGAAGCAGCTGTTCTATGAAACAAAAATCACTTTTCATTTCCTTTTGCTTGCCCTTCTCCACACAACCTGGCAAGTCAAGGCTAAACATTAACGGGTGAGCTGTGTAAGCTCCACTGCAGGAAATACTACTCTGACTTAGTAACTAACACATTGTGTGGCTAAAGAACTAGGGAGATATGAGCATTCTGCTGTTTCCAGCCTAGTTTACAAAGTAACTTACAGAGAACTGGAAAGATTCTTGCTCTCACAACTCAGTGTTTCTGACAAGAGCCTGGCTCTCAAAACTACACAGGCACTCAAGTCCTTCTGATTTTATTTCTAACTAAAAAACCAAAATATCTTTGCTGATCTAGACTTCACTGGTTATAAGAAGGTGTCCAGGTCCCCTCTTTAAACAGAATTTACACGTGATCACAAATTTTCATATCGGCAGTAGGTATCTTACTGCTAAGCAGACATCATTTTTTAACAGCATACTGCCCAGGAAGCTATTCAGGTATTACCAGATTAGATGATTCCAGATAAAGGAAAATTAATTACTTGTCCTTGATGGTCAAGACAGATAAAATAGGAGTAATCTAACCACACTTGACAAAGCTAAATCTTTAAAAGGCTCACTTTCAATCAGTCCCTATGAGTACACTGTTAGGAACTACTTAAGGCTATTTCAAGAGTTCCACAGCTCTAAGAGTTCAGCACACTGTGTTCAGCACCACTGCTAATCCGTCACAAAACAGCACTATACATCAGGAAAAGAAAGGAGAATTTATGAAGGGATTTTATGAGGAAGATGTTCTAAAAACAAATGAAGTAAAGCAAAATGAACAAGCCCCAGATGAAAGCACGGAGATAGGAAAGCTTCCTGGTTTTAACTGGATTTTAGACAAAGAATATCAAGCTGAATGTTAGAGAGCAAGTAGGAGCAAAGATGCAAAAAACTTTTGCCCATCAAGTAGGAGACAAAATTTCCAGGGACTCTGAACAAAGTTTCCAGACAAAAACTACTGGACTGTGTAACAGTCTCTGAGGGAAGTGATAGAAAACCCGATTCTCACTGCACTTCAAAACAACAAGAGAAAGCACTCAGAGAGCATTCCTAAGGGAACAATCTGACACTGGCAGGGAAGGGAAATTCATGACCTAACTGTATTTTCCATCTTTAACTTCTCCTGGTAAGAAATCTTCAAGTATAATTTTTCATTTTACAGCAAACTCGAAGTACATACTGTTCACTATTTCTCATTTTAGGATCTTGATTCATTAGTCAGATATGGTTAAGGAGACAGATTTAAAATCTGCTCCTATATCTTTAGAGCCACCTTAAAGTAATATGGGATTTAGGAGTAGATACACCACAGCTATTGTCAGAGCACAAGCCTCAGAGAGTAGGATACTGCATAAAACAACTTGGTGGCACATGATTTTGTCCTTTTCACTCTTATTCCTGTAAGCATTTGGTCAAAGGTTACTGGCACAGCTTCACAGGTGAAACTCTGAAAGAGCTAAGCACAGCCAAGTCTGAACTGCTTGTCGCTTGGCAGCAAAAGGCAACATCTGTAGCTGCTTAAACAACTGAACATCCTGAACAGGAACCCTTGGTACAGGGCTGCTATTTAACTTGGGATTACAATGCAAAACACGACAGAGTGCCCAGACTGCCTCTTCACTTCAGCCAGCAACAACCCATTCTGCCTGTTCAGCACTTTCTAACCAGGTATGCTGTAAGATCTGCTGCCACAGCCCAGTAGGCTCTGCACTGGCAAAGCTCTCTTTGATCAAGCTTGACAAACATAATCAAACAACTTGATTTGATGCTCCAAGTTATAACCTGACTACCAGTTGCTATTACTTAGTCTGCACTGCTTTGAAAAAAATGCTTAGTTATTCTGTATTAACAAAGTCCAGAGGCTGCAGAAGGTGGGTATCAGACCTAGTTAAAGCTTCAGTGATTTAAGAATTAATTTCCAGAAACAGCTAAGTAGAATTTGTTAACTGTTGAGATATTGAACTCCTACCCTAAATTAAAATGCTAAGCAACCACAAACCATTGTATCTCAACGACAATGACTATGGGCAAATGCAGCACTCTCAGCATTCTGCTGAGTGCCCTGACTAATATTAGCTCACAGAAAAGAGAATGTGCACTTAAGTTACCCTGAACTTATCCTTAATGCTTGGCACTTCTGGGTTAATGATCTAACTTGTTTATCCTAAAAGTCTTTTCCAAGCTCAACAATTCCATGACTACAGCTCTTCATACAAACCTCTGGAGATGTCCCAACCAAATTCTGTGCAGGCTTTTTATTTTTGCAAGATTACAGTCCCATGCCATAAGGAGACTTTAGGTGTCCTTTGGCCGTAAAATTCTCACCTTCTTGAGATCTTCTTTGGAGAACTTCTCATAAGGATTTTGTTCCAAGTAAGCCATGTGCTCTGCATTGTTGCTTCCAAATCCTGGGCCTTTCCCTTTTTTACCACTAAGCTGTTCTCCAAATGGGTGGTGTAGAAGGTCAAAATGAAGCATAGTAATCATCTCTTTCTTTATTAGCTCTTCACTTTTCTGCAAGTCTGTTAGAGGTGGTTCCACATTTAAGGGTCTCAGTATTGTTTCATTAACCTGCCCAGGAATAAAAAAAAATTCATAAACATCATATACACCCAAGGATCACATTAAATTCATATACACCCACCCATGTATGAATTTTATGTATCAGCTAACAGGTGCAAAAAATCCCTTGTGGTGTAACAAACATACAGCAATCTGAACATCTGGGGACGTGAAATACCTCGTGACAACTCTGCTGTGAATTTTCCTGTAATGCTCAAATCAGTGTACTCAAAGATTTCATTCTTCCATGATCTCCTTAGACTGTATTTTCTCCTACAATGGTTAAAACCTTTATTTCATTTTTTCCTTAAGAGTAAATTTTGTTTCCACTTACTTCTGAGGGTCGTGGTAGATTCTTCTGAACAGCTTTGTGCATTCTCTTCAGCTCCTTGGCACGTTCTGCTTCTCGGAGAGCCTAGACAAATAAGCCAAGTGTTACTCCAGCTACTATAACACAATCAGATGCTTCCTAGAAATGTATGTGATATAAAAACTAATTGATTACTGCAGTAAAGATTTCTTGAAATATAAAGACTTCATGTCATGAAGCCAGAGCTAAATAATGTGATGACAACATAATTTACTGCCTCTAAAGTGAATGGGAAGAGCACAGCAGACTAAGTTGAAGCAAAGAGATATCCTCAAAATTTGTTTCCAGCAATCAAGCTCTCCTTCAGCCTCAACTCCAGTAGACTTCATTCTTTACACATTTCTCCATGTTGAGTTTGACAATTGCTCAAAATCTCCAGACATGGAATCCATTAGGAAAAGAAAGACTCTTAATTAAATCTGCAGCCAGGACTCTTATTTGTTCTCTTCAATGACTTAAAAGTTGTATTTCACTCAAACAATACTTGTGAAAGTATAAAAACATGAGGCTCTCCTTACAATACACTTTCAGCAATAAGTAACATGAAAAGACAGTGCTGTCTGAAACTTCAGGAACGATGACCATGATCTTCCATGTTCTAACCCCAGCACATCACATTTTCACTTGAAAGGCAGGATGCTATTCTCTTGTATGATAGTACAATTCAAATTCTCTTCTCCATTCTACATACATAAATTACTTGTATTTATTCAGACTTTTTATTAAGGTGTGTATGCACAAGGCATGCATATATATGTATCTAACATATTCCTCCCCAAATGAGACATGCTAAGAATCAGATTCTGGGATATTAAAAGATATCAAAGCACAGGATTTTTGAAAGTATTTTGCTCACTTCTCAAAGCACAGTCATTGGCAAAAACCCACCTGGACTCAAAAAAGAACATTTACCTGAAGGTGTATAACAAAGAGAGATTTGCAACACAAAACTTTGGATAAGCAATAAATGGAAAAGGGACAGTTGTCAGAAAAATTTAAAGTGTTTCCAATTACTGGCCAGTACAGCCATTTAACTCGCAGAATTTAAGACAGCACTTTATCCAGTCTACCTTGATTCTGAAACAAAACAACACAACACAACACCACAAGGACCCATTCACAACTTGACTGTCTGGGTAATCCCGTGGTACAAGCCATACAAAAGGGATCAATTCATATCATGGCAGATTTCTATTTGTGTGCTATCAGCCTGCCTGAATTAGTATATACTTGTCTTATGTTTCACAAACAGTTAGCTTATAACCTTGAGAGAAGAACCTCAAACTGAAAGAAAAGCACAATTCTCATGTGCTTAAAACCAAGCATGCGCCTTTGTAGAAAAATGCTTTTTACTATATTACCTTTTGGGGGACAAACACAGAAGGTAGGTCATACACAGTATTAAAGATTTCATGGCAGAAAATGCCATGTGATATGACATTCTTTAAACATTCTTTACAATGTGATATGTAACAATCGCAAATTAAGAAAAGGATTTAGAGAGAAAATTGATTTATCCTGTGCGTGTATACTCTGATGACAGCAAAGGAAACGGATACATTTTACTTTGCTGTCCTGTACAAGAAGCTTTCACTGAACAGGTGTGAAACTGTGGTAACCATATAAGGAACGTATGTTATTTCAAACAAAAGGTACTGTTCACATCTCACACTCACCTGCTTGCGAGCTTCTATGTCAGCAGCATCTTCTACAAAAGTTTCATCTACTTCATGCTCTTCAAGTTCTTTCTCTGCATTTTCAGGTAAAACAATCTCAAAGTCATTCTTTGGAGCAGGGAGGGCCATGAGCCCAAGGCGCAGGTGCTCACGAGACTCTCTCTCCTGTTGGAATAACAATAGATATGATGCATATGGACCCATGGACTGAGGTGCGATACAGTCCTACGTTAACAGACAGGAGCAACACACTAGTATCACCCGGCCATCGTAGTCTGATATAAGGCCAAAAAGCACCAGATCTGGAAATCAGTAGAGTCTGTCAGGAAGTTGAAGCCCCAGTTTTACTTCTGGCAGCAAAAAGACTCTTTACTATAAAAAGGCTAAGACAACCAAAGTAACTGCAAAGGTTTATTAGGACATCAAATAACCTTCTCCTTCAAGCTAAGAGGATCTCTGAAATTCTGAACTCAAAGAGTTATTTTTGTGAGAAGAACATGCCAATATCTTGGAGTGGATATCCTTAGTTAGGCCGAAAAGAAAACTGTCAATAGGTCAGGTGGTAGATATCCAAAGCCACAGTTAAGGTTAAGGCTGCAAAATCAGCCACATAAAAGGGGTTCCCATGGTGCTACCTATTAGGGATATACTCTTTTATACCACGTCTAATTGGCAGGGTCCATCTGGCTGAATCTCCAAGAATGGAAACATCTGTTGCCAAAGGTGATGAAAGAATCTGGATGGGACTCAGATTACTGCACATCTCAAACCCAAGCACTCCTAACAGCAAAACCTGAACTCCTTTAGCACAATGCTGTCAACGCAACAGACTGATGAGAAGGTCCTGTAGGTACACTGGGAAACCAAGATGATGAGGGATTTGAGGGCTGTGTAGGATTGCAAGAAAAATTAATCTCTGCTTGAGATATATTTCCTGCTCAGCTTCAAAGATACAAGTAGGATGGAAATTTAACTATGTCTTCTTTGACCAACAACTTTAGAGTGCTTTTACTGAGCACACTGAAAGCCATTCTAAGTGGCAAGATTTCTGCTATTTTAAATCAAGACCTGATTTGATCAGGTCATGAGGACAGAGCTGTAAACAGGTGGAAGAAATAACACTTTCATTATAAATTAAAATTTTGTTCAGCAGATGAGAATTAAAAATACTGAAAACTAATAAAGCACTGACTTCCACTTTTTAGGTACTTCTTACCATTTGTTTGGCGTAAGATGGGTCACTGTAATCTGCCATTCCCTCTTCAGGGTTGATGTTCAATTTATCACGCAGTGGAGTTCTTCCAGGAGTTGTGCCAAGTGCAGGTTTGGGAGTCAGCCCTCCTCGAGGAGTTAAGCCTTCTGATCCCTGGGAGGGTGTTCTAGAGAAGTGCAGCTAGTCATTAGTTTTTTCCCTAAAGAGCTCTACTTACAAAAGTCTGAATCCTTGTAAAAGTTACATAAATGCAGTCGATACATTCAAGCTAGACATTTTTCTTTGGAGGCAGTGAAACTGTAATGTGTAATTAGAAGAACCCAAAAAATAACTGTTTAAACTCATCAAGTTGTAACCAAGGACTTGTCAAGCTGAAATCTAGGCACATCATTATGTTAAGAGAAGTTTCAGGAACTACACCACCACAAACTCCCACTGCTGCTTTCGAAAGAAAAGGTTATCCAGTCACTAGGCATTATTTGGGGATACAGTAATCAGGATTGAATTGCAAGCTCTGATTTCCTTACCACCTGGGCAAGTCATTCGCTCTGAATTCATCTGTCTCAACAGCTGTTCCATCTTGCAATCGAATGAATCACCCTGAAGATGCCTCTTTGCTTTCACTGACTATTGAAGGAGTAATTACAATAATTACTTCTAAGCACCTATGGTTAGGCAAGATGAATTAAGTCTCAGATTTTGTGGGCCTCAGTTGCTTTTCCTCTAGACTGGGAAGAAATATTATTCTCTATGGCAATGACCTACTACTTGAATGGGTTTTTTTTTCCTCTGCTCAAGGACTTGGATTTTCACACTGATAGAGCATTCTGCAAGCAAGTCAAGTTGATACACAGGTACCATGTTTACATGTGCAGATCTGAAACTCAGAAGCTAAAAAACCACCACAGATAAATAAAAAAACCTGCAATCAAAGAACAAATTTAGAACGCCTTTATGTTTTTTAATATAAATAACCCAAATGAACAGACAGATCACACCAGGCCAAAGTCTATATTCATTCTGCACCACACTAACACCAACAGATCTCCAAAATAAAGGATTCATTTACATAGCTGCTCTTTTAATTAAAAAAGAGCAGAGCTTCTGCACACATCTTTTACACAACAAAATAAAGGTGCTTTGGAAAAGCTGCCATAAAGGTCCTTTTTATTTCATTCTCCACTTTTCCCACTAGCACGATACAAGTAAAATAAGAACCTAAGTGGAAAAACCTGACAGACAAAATGTACCAACATGTTTTAGCTGTATGGTATTTGGCATTTCTGGGATATATATTTGTTCAAGACTCACTGCAAGAGTTAAACCAGCAATTTTGTACTATTTAGATTGGCAATATAAGAAATATTTTATTTTGGATATATATGGCTGGTAAAATATTTACTCCCAAAATTCAGTGTGGGTTTGGCTAAGGGATCTCCAACACCTTTGACTCTGAGGTAATATTTTGGAAAGGGCAGGAGCCACATACAGAATGAACCTTCATCTTGGTGCTTCTACTCCTGTATTACTCCAGAAGAATTTTAGATTGCTCCAGACCACAGAAGGCCACATTTTGGACCAAAACTCCAGTAGCCATACACTGTATGAATACAGATGAACAGGATGTGGCTGAGCTTTCTAAAGACACAGAGAAGGAGAAAGTTGTACAGCAAGGACTTGAAACAAAAGTGAGTTAAAATTTGTTTAAGTACTGATCATGGGCTGCTGTTTCACACATCAAAATCTACTCTGTCCACCCACCTCCAAATAGATACTTGCCCACCCAAGTACCCATCAGAAAAGGAGTCTGCTTACCTGAAAGGTGTGGAAAGCACAGTATTTGGAGTCTGTACAACCTGCTTCTGTGGTGTTACCCCTGAAAAGTCACTTTCATGCAAGGGAGTATTAAGGCCTCCTTTCAGGGGGGTATCCACATTTGTGAGAGCCATCAGATTCTGGGCTTCCTGTGTGGCACACAACACATGCAGTGCTTCACTAAGATGCTCACAGTCACACTCTGGTGTACATGTTTAAAAGATTCAGTAATAGTAAGAACAGCTGAAGAGTTATTTGAATATCAGTTGGTGGAAAACGTTTAAAAGTTCTTAACTTTAACATCCATACACTGGTATTTACAAAAACCTACTGTTACACCGAAAGGGATTTTAATCTTCAATTCTAGAAAAATATTATAAATTGGAGCTGGAAAAATTAGTAGGTTACTTAATGTTTCAACTTCTTTCAGTTTGTCAGACTCCATAAACCTACAGGATTTACTACGGACTGAATACTCAAGTAATCCTAAGGATACTAATTTTCAGAGGGAACAGCACACTTGCATTCTGAAATCCAGTGAGGTTTACCCAAACTGCATTTCAAAGAGAATGTTTCAAAAGAGATGGCCACTAGTCAGATTTTTGGCCCATGACTCAGCTGGGGCTCTAATGAATACCCTCCTATTTGAGATTTTCTTTTTCCTTGATACAATGAAGAATTAAGACACTCTGAAAATGAGCTGAGGTAATTATACTACAGTGAATAGCAATTATGTTCTAAGAAGACCAGTAATCCATCTAGAGAACTGTATATATGCATAACACAGTGACATATGTGATCTCAGAGTACTCTACCTGAAGGTGAATGTGACCATTCCTGCAAACACTGCACAAAGACTAAAGTCATGATCTGTAGAGCCAGGAACTTTCTCTTTTCTCCTATCTGTTGAAATACAGCTCATTGTCAATAGGGATGTTTTTTGTTTTGGAGTGGGATTTTTGGGGTGGAGTTTTGTTTTACACACTAGCTGCACTGATTTCATTTAGCCATTTCCCCACACTGAACAAAACATTACCCAACACTACAAGATTTTGAAAAAATCCAGGCACATAGTCAGTGTAACACAGATATAATTGAGAGGTTACAAATGCAGGTTTTGGCAAACTTTATCTTAAGTGGTTTTAAGCCATTAAAGTGCTAGGAAAATACTTGTGCATCGTTGAAGTTAATTACTTATTGTTAACTGAAATTAAAGCTGAACAGCAAAACTAAGTAAGAAACAACATAAGATACACTGTTTATGGACATGAACATCATACACATCTTCAACACAGAGGTCCCAAGAGAAAGCGGACAAGACGCCAGGAGAATTAATAGTAAAAAGTTTCACAGTTTATGATTTTTTAAAAAAGCATCACAGTGTTTGGAAACATAGTGATAACTGATCAGACAGAAGTGGATCTGCTTCCATGTCCTTCAGTGCACCCTGGAGATAATGTGTCAGCTCAAACCCCAGATTTGCACATAATATAAGGAATGTTTCTCTGGTACTTACAACTTCTCCTCAGTTGACCATTGGTCTTAAACTAAACACCCATTCTGTACATTTATACTCTACCTGCAGGATCCTGTCTTGTGCTGCTGGAGTTTTGGGAGTCCTCAGTGCAATGCTGTTGTTGGTCACGTTGTATTCAGACAGAAGAGTGCTAGAGGCTGAGTTTGTAATCCCAGATTCCTCAGCAGTCTGGCGTGCTATCTCACTGGCCTGGCCAACTTTCACAACTTCTTCAAGCTCTGTATCAGATATCTTTGAGAGAAAATCACAAAGCACAGTAAGATAAAATACAACCATGAGATCCACTTGATAAAATAGAAATCATTGATGGGCACTGGCCTTATAAGTTGTTTATTATCAATTAACAGCTTACCTGAGGAGCTGGAAGCACTAGTTTACTTCTTTTTTTGGTAAATTCTGACACTCCGCTGGTTTGCAGAATAGCTGAGGGTAAGTCTGACTCTTTTTTCCGTTTCATATGTTGTTTGTCCTTTTTGCGCTCTCTTCCTTCTCTTTCACTGTTGTTAGGGATAACAGAATCATTTCAGAACACACAGAAAAGAGGGAAAAGGCTGCACCCTTCTCAAAAGCTGCATATGCTAGAATCAAACACTTTGCAGGAAGGGTGAAGCACCTTGTCAGGCAGAATTTAAAGTGATTAGATTTGATCTTTTCAAGTAATGGAAAGTTCCAAGATGATGGAGTCAGACCCTGCTCAGTGGTGCAAACCAACAGAACAAGATGTAATGGACAAAAACTGATGCACGGGAAATTCCACTTGAATATGAGGAACTTCTTTGCGGTGCAAGTCACTGAGCACTGTAACAGACTGCCCAGAGAGATTGTGGATTCTCCCTCACTCGAGGTATTCAAGAACCATCTGGACACAATCCCAAGCCATGTGCTCTAGAATGGCCCTGCTTCAGTAGAGTGTCAAGTAGGGAGGTTGGACAAGATGACCTGTTGTGGTCCCTTCCAACCTAAGCGATCTAGTGATCTGCAGATCTTGCAGTAGAACCTACTACTGGGCAGTGCAATGCTTCTAAATTATTGAATTAGGCACAGGTTGAGCTGCTAGGCTGCTGCAGCTACAATCAACAGGGTCACAGGAGCAAGAAAAAAAATTGTCAGTCCAAGAATTTTGGTAGTAAACATAAGGAGATGTGAACAGTCCCTTTCTCATCAGCAGCTGCTAAGGGAATACAAACATTTTCTGTGGGATATGGGAACCAATTTCTCTTCAGTAATTAATAAAAATGCTATTTTCTTCAAGCAGCAATGGAGGCAGCCTGTGAAGTCATAATCTTCAGTCTGAAGCTCCTGCCAGGCCCTCTGAACTAAGAGCCATACTGAAAAATCAGTTAGATCACAAGCTAATTAACCAAATTGTATGTGGCATTGGACTGACTCAGGAAAAAGCAGTTGGCAGAAGCAGTGGGAAATGCAACTGTACAATTAAGTATGTGGTCAAAAAAGGCATTTAACTTCTCAACTGCATGCCTCGGGATTTTTTGGGGGGATGGGGAGAAATGAAGCATTTAAGGACATTCAACTTGAAAATGACTCCACCAGAAGTAATACAAGTAAAATCAACTCTTGTAAGCAATTTTGAAAAGGTTATTACTTAGAGAAAGGACCGTAAATACAGAAACAAATAAACTGCTAAAAGAAAATGAACATCAAAAAACTTAACATTTCAATTTAAAGAGCAAGAATGTGCATGAGGAACTTTATTCTCATAGACAAAAGGTGAATGAGACTTTTTGGAAAGATAAAAATACAGGAGACTGAAATGGCAGAAGCATCCTACACTAGCATCTGTCCAATGGAAAAGACATCTCTTGCCCACATTATATTTCAAACGTTTTCAAGACTTAACACATACATATGGGTTGGTTGTTTCTTTTCCAATATACTGTTCCCTCTTTAGTGTAGCACACACTTACGATCTTAATTCTCCATCCAGGTCCTGCTGGCGCAGTCTCCTGAAATCTGCATCCAGGGACTGGTAGTTTTCCTCTGATGTATCATAAAAACCAGGGGCAGGCTTCTTTTCAAATGGAATTTCTGCATTGTAATCCACACCTCTCTTCTTTTTTCTTTTCTTCTGAATCTCAATCCCAGCAGCCCGAAGTTCTCGTCTCTTCTGGAGAGCAGCAAGACGTCTAGAAACAGTAACACCACATGATTTAAAATGCAGAGTAGAAGAAAAACAGTCTCCATGCATGAAACCAAACAGAAGTTTACCGAGCTTCTTCCAGCTGCTTCTCCCTGGCTTTCCTCTTGGCCTTCTTTCCCTGTGTATTAGCCAGACGTGCTCTAGCTTCGGACAGCATTTCAAGTTCATCTGCAATAGTACAGATAAATGCAGCTATGAATTTGCAGTTACAAGACTGGGAGCAAGGAAAAGTGACATTAAGATCAAAAAACAATCTTTAAAAGCTGAATGAACCAGTATTTCCACAGGTATCCTGCATGATTGCTAAATTACTTTTCTCCAAGCAGCTCCAATATAATTACTAAATCACTGGCCAGATGAAATGAAGACTTTGAGAAAATAAAGGTCTAATGTAGAAAATAATTCAACTAATATGCCATTACAGAGACATGGTGGAATAGCCTGCATGACTGGAATGTTGTCATGAAGGGCTACACACTGTTTAGAAGAGATAGAACAGTAAGGTGTGGTGGTGAAGTTGTGCTCTATGTGGCACAGCACTTAGAATATACTGAGCTCTGCCTTGAGTGAGTGTGATGAGCAAGTTGAGAGTTTATGCTGTTGTGGGTGTGTACAGGCTACCAGATCAAGAGGAGGAAGTAGATGAGGCCTTCAACGGACAGACAGAAGTAGTCTCCAAGTCAAAGGCCCTGGTTCTTGTAGAGGACTTCAATTACCCTGACATCTGCTGGAAAAGTCATACAGCAAAGCAAAAACAGTCCAGGAGGTTCCTGGAAAGCACTGACAGTAACGGAAAGAAATGAAGAAGGCAGATAAGGAGGCCAAAAATACAACAAGAGGAGGAGAAGAAAATTGGAAAAGTGTATCTGACTGAGCAGATACAGAATACAACAACATCTGTAAGAAAAATAATGATCAGAGGGCTGAGAAAAAAAAGACAGAGGAAACTCAGGGTACAGAAGCTGTAAATACAAAAGTCAAAGAGATCAAATTTCTATCAAATATGGTAAACAAACTCCTATCTCACCTTCATCCATGTCAATAGGATCTGGCCTGGCTGGTTTGGTTTCTGGATTTGGATCGATTTCTCCAGGTTTCAGTTTTCGAGGATCATCAGCAGTTTCTTCCTCATTGTCTCTCTGAGCAGCTTTGTCCCTAAAAACATATGGTATGAATGTCATTGGTAGTTCTTTGTTTTCCCCCAGGCTCATAATAACGATCCCCTAATTGTCTCCAAAGACAGATCATAAGAAGTAGCCTTCTACTATAGACAATACATCACATTTGTTACAGAACTACTGCAGAAAGATTCATGAGTGTGGTACAGTTACCTAATCTTAAATGAGACAAGAGAAAGAATCCAACATAGTATTCCACTACAATAATAAAATATCATATAAAATACATTACTGATAAAGCTAGCAATAGTGTCCTTGAGTAATCTTTAACAGTAAGGACAAGAATTCAAGCAGTGTGACAAAATGAACAACTGAGTTTCCCATTATGCTTTTATACTCAACCAATCACACCAGAATTAGCAGAGATACCAAGAGAAAACAGCACTTTGCTTCTCTTCTCATGGCCTAAGTAAATTATCTGTACCATGCAGAGGTATCTGCACATTCAGCCATTTCGATAACATCTGGTTCATGTCTCTTCTTTTTTCTCTCACACACCCATTCTTGCTGATCAACCAGTCAAAAAATACCCAAATAAACCTGAAATGGAAGTCTACAAAAAGCATCAATCTTGATGCTTTTGATAAAATCAAATCAATCTTCATAAAAATCATCAGTGCTTTAGCCAGAATGACCAAGAGCAAGAAAATAAACACCTATCTCTATTCAAACCAGTTCTCCAGGTTCTAGGAGCTTCTTTCAAGCTGAAAAGAAATGGTCCTCAAGGACTTGCTTACACAAGGACTCAGTCAACCTGAAACCAACATACTTCAGCACCATGGGCAAAGGGAATGACACAGTGCTACAACAAACTTCACAGATTTTCCTAGCCAAATAGAAACTCACAGCAGAAATTCATAGTGTTCCAAACACTGTGCAGCAGTTCTCCCAATAATTGGGGCAATGGTTCTCCACTGGGTTGGCATTAGCTTGGCCAAGTGCAACAGCTTCTCCTCCTCTTCCCGTGACCACTCTGTCTTTTTGATGCTTGGGTCCAGCCATTCGTACCTGTAAACAGGGAAAAACATTAAGGATAACAGAACCATTATCCACTGATTTTTCCTCAAGAGTATTTTTATAACACACATATTTGAGCTTTAAAACACATTATTTAACCATCACTTGTAATAGAGATATTGCCTCTTCTTCATTTCCTCATCAGTGTTCTGGCAAAGTAAGGAGTCCCAAAATCAATCCTGAAAATTTAAAAACTGCAACAAGTAAAGGTATCAGAAATGGCAGATCTGTTTGGTCTGGAGCACTCAACAATTATCTTTCTAATCTTCAACTGTGCCAGTACTGCTACCTTTATAAGCACTCTAATAAATATGTGCAGTCCAGTACTCGAGAATCTAAGTCTGAATTTCAAACGGATTCATACTGCATGTATTTGCATTACTTTTAAGCTTCTATTTTTTTATTAAAAATTAAATTTCACAGTGAAAATGCTAAACATTTCACAGTGAAAAAGCCAAACTCCCAATATGACTAGTTAGAAAATTATATGTAAGAGACATTAATCTCTTACAGTCTCACTTCCTTGGCAATACTCACTGATTAAAAAATGTTTGAATACAGGGGAAAAAAAATGTATATGACTTTAATTTGAATTAATTTCATTTGATAACTGTGCAGTCACTGGCAAAGAGAACATCTGGCTGCTTTTCTTCAACTACTTTTAAGCAATAGGAATTCAAAATATTCAAAATAAAATCAAATACGGTTAAAACTGTTGTTGCTCTGAGGACATAGATTGGTCTGTGATAATGTCTAAATTTCCACCACTTATGAATCTCCCATTCCCAGACCTGGCATCTCCCACTTACCATCGGGCTTTGCACTGCTTTGCTGACTTCCTATGCAATAAGGAAGCAATACGAGACCACTGGTTTTTGCCATATTTCATAACAGCTGCTTTGAGAATTTCATCCTTAAAAAAACAACCAAACAAAAAAACCATTATGGATCAGTCTGAGGATCAATGAGGATTTATATTTAAAAGGCAAATGAAATAAATAAAGATTAAATGAAAAGGACACAATTGTTGTTGCAAACTTCATATATCCAACAGGACTTGCAAAATTATTACTTTCAATGCTCTCCAATGCACCAAGTACTTAAAGGTTCTATATGTCTTCCTTGAAGGACAGCAATAAAGAGGGAGGGAAGAAGTTGCCTGGTAATTACATCACATTTGGAATTGACAGATAACTCTGCGCGGCTTGTTTTAAACAATACCATAAAATTATCTGCTTTTTCTTTGCACATTGTAATGCAAATTGAATATTACTCATCAATGGAACAGAAAATAAAAAAAGTTGGTAAAAAAAAAATGGTAAAAAAGTATCACAAAAATAAACTTTACAGTAACTTTCTTTTATAGGCAAATCTTAAAACAAATTATTTCAATGTTCAGAATGTAATATTCAAAACTGCTGACCTCAAAATATATATATTTCTGGGGAAAAAAAATAGAAATAAAATGGATTCAGTTTGGGAGCCAGGATGTTCACATTCATCAAAGTGTGCACTGAGATTTGATCAAAAGCCAGAAATCCTATCAGTTCTCTGTCAATCCATCCATCAATCTCTCTCTCCCTGCCTCCCAGATAAATGGGTTCATTGTTTCTGGTTTACTTGGAGAAAGTGGAATTTTAAATGCATCAAAGCTATTCCTGCAGCTTGTCAACACAGATGTTCCTCTTCCGTATCCAGTGAGCAGTTGTAGCTGTGTTCAGGACCTGCTCAGCTGCACTGTGCAGCTGTTTGGCACCAAGGACAGACACTGTCTCACAGGGACACCTCAGAGCGCATGTCTCTGTGAGCTGATGATCAGCTCTGGCTTGAGCTGCTACAGGGAACAATTAATAAAATTTCTATTAAGAAATAAATAAATCGTATCTTGGGTTGAGTTTTCTATTTACTTGGTGTTGCATGGCACAAAGCAGCCATACAGGGGACATTAACAACCTTTTTTTTGCAAATAACTGGTCATTTTATGAATGTGCTGATATCAAATGGTTCCACTTTCTGGATTTTTAATATTGTTTGTACAATCAAAAACAAACCAAAAAAAGCACCTGTTTTATCTTTGATACACAAAAACTGGTGAAACAGGGATCTAATTCAGCACTGGAACAGGCTCCCCAGGGCAGCGGTCACAGCACCAAGCCTGACAGAGTTCAAGAAGGGTTTGGACAATGTTCTCAGAGACATGGTGTGATAGCTGGGGCTGTCCCATGCAGAGCCAGGAGCTGGACTTTGATGATCCTTGTGGGTCTCTCCCAACTCAGGATATTCTGTGATTCTATGCAATGCACTGCTCTTT